>NW_016157373.1:239102-292087 GCF_001687245.7 Rhagoletis zephyria
CTTGGACAATGCACTCAAAAAGTTTTGACGTGGCAGAAAGCTTTGAAATGGGTCTGTAGTTGCTGATATCGTTTTTGTTACCACTTTTAAAAATTGGAGTGATGAAAGCTAATTTCCAATTATCTACAAAAGTGCCCGACGATAAGGATTTATTAAAAATTTCCAATAATGGATACACTAAAGATTCACACTGTTTAAACAAAAGTGCAGACAACCACTAAGCACATCCTCAGAAATAAGAAAGAAACGTTCTCATCGCTATTGGAATCTGTTGTGAAATTGGACTNCTTGGACAATGCACTCAAAAAGTTTTGACGTGGCAGAAAGCTTTGAAATGGGTCTGTAGTTGCTGATATCGTTTTTGTTACCACTTTTAAAAATGGGAGTGATGAACGCTAATTTCCAATTATCTACAAAAGTGCCCGACGATAAGGATTTATTAAAAATTTCCAATAATGGATACACTAAAGATTCACACTGTTTAAACAAAAGTGCAGACAACCACTAAGCACATCCTCAGAAATAANGTGCACACAAACCATCATCGTTAGTTTGTGAGGAGGGTTTAAGCCGAGCACTGCCACTAAGCACATCCTCAGAAGTAAGTGTTAATTTGCCAAATTAAAGAGACTGTTGAATATCGAAAGAAACGTTCTCATCGCTATTGGAATCTGTTGTGAAATTGGACTTAAAAAATTCAGCGAATAAATTAGCGGCTTCTGTAGGAGTATTAGCAGCATTGTCACCCATAAAAAGTGCCGACGGAATGCTGGAACAAGATTTTTTCGAATTAACGAAATGCCAAAACGCTTTCAGATTTGATTTTAAGTTGTTTCACTACTAGGGACATAGTTTCTATGCAAAAATTTATCCAAACATACGAATTCATTGGAGTATTTTTTATACAGGCCAAAGTAAACATTATTATTACTTTTTTTGAACTTACGAAAAAACTTGTTTTTCTTATTTCGTAGTCTCATTAAAGCCGCATTGTGCCATGGCACCTTGTAGTGCTTTTTTGTTAATACTGGAACAGTACATTTGCTAATTTCTACAACAGTACTTCTAAAGATCTCGAAACACTCGAAGACATCACAGTGGTGAATCAAGTTATCCCAGTTGACATCCAACAAAAAGCCATTCAATTTCAAAAAATCGCATTGCTTAAAGTTAAATGATAAGCTAGAATTAGCATTGCTAAGTTTAGAAAATTTATAAAATTCAAAATCAACAACTAGAGGTACATGGTGCATGTCTGTTTTAGTTATGGGAAAATTACACTCCTGTAAAGAAAAATTTACAGTTTTACTTAAAAATATCAAGTCTAAAGTGCGATTAAGTTTATTGGGAAAACAATTAATTTGCATGAGATCTATACTTAAAACGCTATCAACTAGATAAATTTCACTATTACTATTAACATCACACGCAATGAGAGCTGATGGAAATGGTGCGCGACCAATTAACATTGCAGAGGTTAAAGTCACCCAGCACGCAAAGATGATCACCTCCTACTGTATTCAAAGCGAGAGATGTATTTAATGTTGTCGACATGTGCTGTGTAAATGCTGTGGCTACTATTTGGCGGAATATACGAAGCAGCAACAAGGGAGTCGGAACTACCACGAATTCTAACACACAGTTGGTCGAGTAGCGCATTTTGATTTTCAAGCTCAATAATAGAAGCATGGTGCTTACATTGCACAGCGATAAGAACGCCCTCACCTCTCTCTAAGCCAGTTAGAGTGGAGTTTCTATCTTTTCGAAAGACATTGTAAAGGTTAGAGTCGAAATACTCATCACTGTAGAAGTTTTCATTCAGCCAAGTCTCACTGATGACTATAACGTCGTATTCAAGATGAAAACTAAACAACCGCACAAGCTGATATTTAGTTCTTAGTCCAGATGTTTGCATGTAGATTTTTAGGCGGAAATGTTCTCTACTTGAGCCGATCGTTGGCCGTCGGACGTCGGTTGAAGCTCTTCGTTTTTTGGAAAAAAAAGCGAAAAGGGCGTACAACTACCTTAGCAANGCAAATTCAGCTTGTGAACCTCTGCAGGTGTGGCCGCATCTGTTACCCTCTCCAACTCTAAATACTGATTGTCAACTTTCGTTAGAAGTTTTTCNACAAGCTGATATTTAGTTCTTAGTCCAGATGTTTGCATGTAGATTTTTAGGCGGAAATGTTCTCTACTTGAGCCGATCGTTGGCCGTCGGACGTCGGTTGAAGCTCTTCGTTTTTTGGAAAAAAAAGCGAAAAGGGCGTACAACTACCTTAGCAAGCCACAGCTCAGGCAGTAATAGCTTCGAGTATGAATTTACGTGTACACCCAGTTTGAAATTAATACTTTTGAGAGTACTAGCGTGGACACCTTTCTTGACAAGGCTATAGCAAAACATCGAATTCTTATCGATACCAGTGCGATTTGAGATAAACTCTTTAACCATATCAGCCGGGCCTGAATTTGAAAAGAGCGAAAGATCGTGGGCGGCTGTATTATTGTTATTGACAACATTTTCATTGTTTTGTGTAGAGAGTTAGGTCAACGCGAAATAGAAGAAGCAATAGCTGCAGTTTGCTCAGCGGGGACAGCAGCAGGCAGAAGAGGCGTTTTTGCGTTAGCTAACTCCTTGCTGAAGGCGATTTACCTTAAACATTCCAACGTGAGTGTTGATTGCCATAATTTCCTTGGAATCATCATCAACCTCGACTTGAAAAAAAAAACCTCGGACAAATCTATGGTACTGAATATTGTCTTTCCTGCAAACTTAGCGACAATTTGATCGGGTGTCGGCAAAGGGTACATGATTGGCTCAAGTGCATTGTTAAGACCAGTTGAATAATCAGCACAGATTTGCAATTTGCCATTCTTCTTTTTAACAACCACGATAGGTGCTGCCCATTGGGAATATTTGATTGGACTGATAATGCCAAGATGTTGAAGGCGTTCCTATTCAATTGAAATAGGTTCGCGAGCTGCTTGCGGAACTGGTCGAACATTCCGAAATATTGGATGGGCTCCAGGCTTGAGCTTCAGAGAAACTCGGAAAAAAGTTCCGGAAAAATTTCTCGCAAACTTCAATGGCCAAGTCATCACCAGTTAATTTTATATGTTTACAAACAGAATCAAAGGGAACACTCCAAAGATCGAAAGAATTAATCCAAGGCATGCCAAAAAGATTCAATTCATGTGATGTAAACTAGCAAATTTCGAGTTTTTCCTCCCCATTTAGTTTAATGCCACAATTGAAGGCACCGAAAATTGGAATAGCAGTACCTGATGCGCTTGTGGCATTGGTGCGTATTTCAGACGATAGCAATGGTTGTCCGATTAAAATGCAATTTAATTTTGATATGATTGTTATATCGTAAGCAGTATCAACCTGAAATTTGATTACAGTTCCGTTGACAACTGGACTGATATACTTTCGGTTAGAGATTGCGTGAACGATAGCTTCAACTTGATTCGAACTGGGGTTTTTCTTGCTGGATGATTTATATCCCTTGAAACTTTTCATAAAAGCACAGAAACCTGTCTTATGCCCTTTTTCATTACATTCGCCACACTGCTTGTCCTTGTATGGACAATTATCACTCCAACGCATTCCGCCGCAACGAAAACAGGCTAAGCGAGGAGTGTCGTTTCTTTGGTTCCGAACCGTTGACTTGTCTTTGTTGAACAGAATGAACTTCTTGAGCAGCGAATGCCTCGCCAACTTTACCCTTGTAAAGCTTCAAGCAAATTATACGCTCGGCTTCGTTGATCAAATCCTGCAAATTCAGCTTGTGAACCTCTGCAGGTGTGGCCGCATCTGTTACCCTCTCCAACTCTAAATACTGATTGTCAACTTTCGTTAGAAGTTTTTCCAGCATAAGCGAGTCCTTGACGTCTTTTAACCCACTCAAAAATAACAAATCTTTAAAGTCATCCGCAGTACAATGAGAAATGTCAAACTTCGCGGCGTGCTTATTTATACGAGCGGCATGCATGCTAAAATCCTCCGAAAAGTTTTTTAAGTGTTGTCACAGTCTTCGCAAATGTACAATCTTGTGGTTTAAGAGGTAAAATTGAATCCGCATAACGTTGATACTGTTCCTCATTGAATTTTTGGAAAAGAAGATAAACTTTTGTTGGTTCATCCAGACCCTCTGCTTGATTTGTAAAAACCGGCTCATAGCGTTCATAATAAGCCTCAAACGTTTGATTGTTGTCTGGGTCATATTCAAACTTGACCATAGAATCGGCCAAACATTTAACTTTAAATGCTGTTGAATCTTGAGCAAGAACGGCTTGATCTGCAATCTGTGCCGGTTGACCTTGAAGAATGCACTCAATCAGATTCTGCTATTGCATCAAATTCTTTTCTTCTTGGTGTTGCTTCAAAATCTGTTGATTTTGTACTTGCAATGCCTCGAACAATGCCTTGAATTGTGAGTGATCCATTTTGCTGAATGCGCGTTTTCTAAATTTAACTCGTCGCCAATGTAGTAAATCGTAATTATTTAATGAATAATGAAGATTTACAAAGATATGTTTATTCAATTGCAAAAGGAATAAAAAAAACTAATTTTTCAATCAGTAGAATAATTTGACAAAAAGTGCAAAGCTTTTAAGCAATGAAATTCAACGCAAAGTCAATAATCAATCTCGAACGCTCTGTTTATCCATTTGTAACAATTAACATATGATAACGGCAGCAATTTATCTACGGCATCAGCAGCAGCAGGCAAAGAACCAGTAGTAGTGATGTTTATTCTCAGGGCCAGGTAGCGGCGACGGCGGCTTAAGAGAGCTAGATTTTATGTCATTGCAGAACAAGATACATTTTCTCTTAAGTGTGTGACGTTTTGGGACAACATACCAACGGGAGGCGCGAGATTGTTTTCAAATAACGTTTTCTGAACAGACTGAAGTTGTTCTTGTAACCCCTTCACTTTTTTTATAAGCAGCAACTTGTCCTCATGAAGAGCATTGATTAATGAGAGAGCTTTTTGATGATCAGCTCTTCAAGCAGCGATTTCACTAAGCACAGTTTGCATTATATCAGAGACATTACCTTTCTGCTTCTCAAGCCCAGTTCCGATAGTTTCTTGTTGTTGGGTAGTGAGCATGGGAGAAGTGCATTGAACTTGCGAGCGTTGGGAGTGCATTTCGAATGCATTACGATTTTCGGTATTCGATGATGTTTTAGCGGCAGCGTTAATCCGCGGGGGCGAGCGAACACAACGCACAGACTGACACACGTCACAATAGAATGGCCGATTAGTTTTTGTAGGAAATCCAAGTCAGTTTGCGATAGATTAACGCACTTTGCATGAAAAAAATCATTGCATTTATTGCACTGAATCTTAGACTTTATGCGGTCGAACTTTTGACCACAAACACAAGGCATTGTCAAAAGCGAAATCAAATAGTAAATGTAAATTTACTAGTGTCCAAGTAAAACGAGTAAATAGAGCGTTTTACTCTCGCACATAACAAACGCACACGTCGCATTTCTTCAGTTTTGACTTGGAAAAGCGACCAAATTGGAAATTCAATTAAATAAAATGTTTTTTTGGCGCGAATTCCGATCAATTAATTTTTAACGCCTTCCAACGAAATACCATTTCCATTGGAGTTTAGTTCACTTTAATGAACGAACTAATGAACTAGTTCAATTAAAAGAGCTGGCTCTTTAGTTCAAAATCTCCCCAAGCCTATTCTAAATTATTTTGTACTACAGTTTAATAATGCTTGAGACACAATACCCGGCGAACGGCGAAGTTCGCCGAATTGGGCGATGCAGTCGTTCACCGGTCGCCCTGCTATTTCGCGATGTAAAATCCAAAACGTAAGTTGAAATGTCACACCCGTCACCGTGGAATTAGCCTTTATTAAATCATATATGAGTAGTCCACTTGCAAAACGCGCTATGTAAAATTGTTTTGATATTTACTTTTTGGTGCATTTCGTGCCAGTATTTAAAGTAGTTTCATGTCCACTAACAACACAGTGCAAAATCTTTTTATATTCTGAAAAAATAGCATTAAATGTTAACGCTTCTTCCAAATGTCGCTATCATACTTACTTATAAACTTTCAAAAGTATACATCTTCTGATGAACTTAGAAAACTGCTTTAGGTCGTATATTAATGTTAACTAAGGTCATGTTATGTTATGTTATAATTTTATAAGGCTCTTGTTTATCCAAATTTTCAGGTAATAATAAAAAAGATTAAATTTAAATGTTACTTATTGTCGTAGACGTTTTTTGAAATTTATGGCTCACATAACGCTGTTTGCAAGTGGACTACTCATATGTACATACATATGTAGGTATGCTAGATTTGTATAATTTGTGATTGTAGTTTTTTTTAAAGGTATTGAGCTGGTCAACTACATGAACCAAAAAGACAAGATCACGCGGGCAGGAGAGTAGCCCGTTAGAATCGCATTTAGGAAAAAAGTTGAACGATTTTGACATTAGCCGTTTGTTTACATTCCTCCGTTGTTTACAATTTGGTGGTGGCTTTTTACTGCAATTTTCTTCATTTTCGCTTGTGACCACGTGTGTACACATAAGATAGAGAATAATTTAACACAACGGCATTATTTATAGAAGAATTTGCATAATAAAAATGATTTTTCATGCGTTCAACAATTTCGCGGTTTTTTCCGTTCTCTTCGTTGTTTACTTCTTACAACAAAGATGGCGTCGAGATTTCGGCAGCTAGAAAATAACTTTTTTTTTAAAAACGTTGGAGCCTAAGTAAAAAGGGCTCAAGGCGCTAGGAACAATAACTTAAAATTATTGAGCTATTTAAAAAAAAAAATAAGAAATTATAAAAAACATAAGTTAAATCTAGCTCACAAGACTTTAAATGGCAACACTAAATATAAGCATTTATGTGTTATAAAAATGGCTTACCTAGCAGCAACACCAGCAGGAACAACCCCCAGGTATTAGAAGCCGAAGACGCTATGGCTTTCAGTTTTTGCCAATCCAAAGAGACTCCCTTCGCTGCTATATATATTAACAATATGCCACAAATGAAGAGATACGAGCTGTAATAAATGGCATTCTCGACAAGCGCAGACTTAAGTTTGCCTTTAATGGTGAAATCACCAGCTTTTAAATACGACTGCATTAATGGCATTATTAGCCAGGTGAGGAATTGTGAAGTCCAATAGATTACACGCCACAAATTTGGAAAAACAGAATCAGGAATCATACCCCATGGTGCTTGGCACTCGGTATTACCAACCGAAACGATTTCAACAGGCGAGGCATTAACGTTTGAGGTTGTAGTCTGCACCGCTCTGTCGGTATTTTCCTGTAAGCATTGTCTATATAAGGTCTAAAATAAAAAAAAAAAAACTTTAATATGTATTTTTGTGGATTAAGTCCACTTACATTTGTGACATCGAGTGGGATGGCAAATACAATGAGAAATGAAAAGCACCATGCCATTAGTACTGATAACGTAACAACAATATGTTGACGAGGAATGTTTCCATAACGATAGAGTGAAATACCAGCTAGCAGTAGAGCAACTATAACCGCGAATGTAAGTAATTGTACCATGTTATACCTAGATGTTTAAAGACTTGGTTCAATATATATATTTTTGTAACTCCGACTAGTTTTTTTCCTTTGCTTTACTGTTTAATGGATCAGTCAGTTTTTACTTAGTTTTTTCCAGATTTTCTTGTCCCAGAAGTAGTTTTTTGGCGTTTCTCCTGAAGCCTTCGTGCTGCTTCACATTGCATCTCCTCTAACCGCTCCAACACCTGTGATTTTAAAGGTATTAAGTGGGGTTTGCAGAATATTAGTTCAGTTTTGTGTTCGAAAAACAGTTTCCCGGTCGACGGCTCAATTAGTTCAATTTTCCTAAGGATATCGATTTCTTCCGAGGACATAGTAAATTCCAGCCAATACTTTTTACAGCCAAAACGAAGCTGCTATTAGTCGATATCACTGAGAAAACGAAAAAGGTGGAAGATATTTGATTGCACTCTTAGCTCCAAATAACAACTACACAGTTTAGTTACGATCGTGCACAACTAGTTTGCAATATGTCTACATATGTCCTTTTTTTGGTTGTACCAAACTGCTTTCCGCAGGAAAGCAGTTATGTTGCTAGCAAGGAACCTTTTTGTAGGACATATGTCCCAAAATGCATTTAACACACCTAGGTCTTACCATATACTTAATTTATTTCTTCACACATATAAAGACAAGTGATTTTTACTGACGCTTTTGTGCCGTAAAAAAAATTTTCACAAAACAATCGATGCCATTAGAGACTTGAGAATAATCGATAGAAAAATCGATGGTTTTCCAATTTGAAGTGGATATCACACCCTCAGTATTTATTGACAATAGGTGCACATGAACGAAAGACAAAAGGTCACGCCTTCCCGAAAGAAAGAAAACAGTTATTTTCTAGCTGTTGAAATCTCGACGCCATCTTTGTTGTAAGAAGTAAGCAGCGAAGAGAACAAAAAAAGCCACGTTCCCACGACAGTCGGGTCTACGTAACCGGAACGACCCAGATTTATATTTGGCCAAGGACTGTCACTCCAGCAACACTCCCCAAAAAGTCTTTGGGGTTTTGTATGCTGCTACAACAACAACAACAACAACAAAAACCCGCGTAATTGTAGAACGCATGAATAATCATTTTTATTATGGAAATTCTTCTATAAATTATGTCGTTGTGTTAAATTATTCTTTAACTTATGTGTGCACACGTTGTCACAAGCGAAAATTAAGAAAATTGCAGTAAAAAGGCACCACCATTTGTAAACAACGAACAAATGTAAACAAACGGCTAATGTCAAAATCGCCCAACTTTTTTCCTAAACGCGATTATAACGGGCTACTAAGAAGGCGTGATCTTGTATTTTTGGTTCATGATAGGTGCAATCCCGTATTCCTCGAACTCAGACTAGTAAAACTGTCAAAAAATAAAAATCGCTCAGAGCGAGAGAGTAACATTGAAAAGTACGGGATCGCTTTCTAGGAAAAAAATTGTAACTTCTGTCAACTTCAACATAACCTCCAAATTTTGGTTGTAAATTTTTGCTTATTTTGTATGTAAACACACTCAGCTCACACATGCAAATAAACAAAAATACTTTCAAATTCATGAGAATCCACTTAAACAAGTAATGAAATACTTTTCAACATGAATTAGCAGAGTGCACCTTTCTTTTGTTTACAATTTGGTTGCCAAACACACTACAGCTGATCGTTTGACACATTTACCAGAATTTTCCAGCAAAAAATTCTCGGTCCTCTCAATAGTCAGAGAACCGAGTACGGTATCGATTTCCAGTAAAATCTGACTGATTCTGACTAGCCCGGACGCCGGACTCGTACGGGATCGCAACCAATATTTCTGTATCACAATAGGCTCTGTCTCCACAGGAAAACACTGATGTCGTGATAACNTTTGTATGCTGCTACAACAACAACAACAACAACAAAAACCCGCGTAATTGTAGAACGCATGAATAATCATTTTTATTATGGAAATTCTTCTATAAATTATGTCGTTGTGTTAAATTATTCTTTAACTTATGTGTGCACACGTTGTCACAAGCGAAAATTAAGAAAATTGCAGTAAAAAGGCACCACCATTTGTAAACAACGAACAAATGTAAACAAACGGCTAATGTCAAAATCGCCCAACTTTTTTCCTAAACGCGATTATAACGGGCTACTAAGAAGGCGTGATCTTGTATTTTTGGTTCATGATAGGTGCAATCCCGTATTCCTCGAACTCAGACTAGTAAAACTGTCAAAAAATAAAAATCGCTCAGAGCGAGAGAGTAACATTGAAAAGTACGGGATCGCTTTCTAGGAAAAAAATTGTAACTTCTGTCAACTTCAACATAACCTCCAAATTTTGGTTGTAAATTTTTGCTTATTTTGTATGTAAACACACTCAGCTCACACATGCAAATAAACAAAAATACTTTCAAATTCATGAGAATCCACTTAAACAAGTAATGAAATACTTTTCAACATGAATTAGCAGAGTGCACCTTTCTTTTGTTTACAATTTGGTTGCCAAACACACTACAGCTGATCGTTTGACACATTTACCAGAATTTTCCAGCAAAAAATTCTCGGTCCTCTCAATAGTCAGAGAACCGAGTACGGTATCGATTTCCAGTAAAATCTGACTGATTCTGACTAGCCCGGACGCCGGACTCGTACGGGATCGCAACCAATATTTCTGTATCACAATAGGCTCTGTCTCCACAGGAAAACACTGATGTCGTGATAACCATGTCACAAAATATATTTCCAATGGAGACCGCCTATTATTCATGGGCTGCAATTTATGTCAGCGCTTATTGCTTGACATCTATTGCAGGGCAATTCGATAGTTTGACAGCCATATTTTCATTTGAAAGAAGGCGTGCTGGTGGTAACATTGATGAAATTTTGATATTAAATCAAAATAAAAATCTGTTCTCTATGGGATTATTTATGATTACGTTTTAAGGAATTATTCAGCAAGTTTTTTAAAGATTTAAATGTTTTTAAATACCGAAATTGATCGAATGTTGTCTGGTGGCGTCATGCGGCAAATGCTTATTTCAAGACATCAAAGTGCCCACACACTAAAACTTGCTGGTTTAGCTTGCTGGCAATGGCATACATACAAAAGCTCTTTCTACAAAAGCTCTTAAGAAGAAATTTCCTTTGAAATGCATGTGCTCGGCTAAAATTTCAGGGCGAGACGATAACGCAACTATGATTGGACGACAAGTGTGCAGATAGCCTAATACCATATTTTGACCGACATCGAAAACATGTTTTCGTTGCTAATACTGGTTTTCGAGTTAAAACGTGTATTTTCGTCCATGTAAAATCTGAAAACTACATGAAAACTCACGTTCTACTCATTCCAATCGGAGTCTTCACTAGTTTTTTTCGATTATTTATGGAAGTGGAAGTCATATTTTATCATTTTTAATACGCCATTTCGGATTTATTGTTAATTGGCTGGCAAAAGTAAAATAAGAATGAAAGTAAGAGGTTGCTAATGAAAAGAAATTGAGGGAAAAGCATTTTGGTTTTGTTTTTGTGTAGCAAAACAGTAATCAGAGGATGTAAGAAATGTCAACGAAAACAATTACAGCCGGTGTGAACAGCCTTCAGCTTACAATCCCAAAACACGTTTTCAAAGTGTTTTCGTTGTCGGTCAGAACAGAATTCGCTCTAGTAGAAAAAATTTGCAATAAAGTACGCGAACGCTTTTCCAGTAAAAATTTGCAAGTTTCATGAACAGCTGTTAAATTCGTTGTTTATTCGCAGCAAATTCCTAATAAAAGAATATATTTTATATTTACATAAAGTTTATTTTGTGAAATTCAACAATAAAAGCCCACAAATAGTTTCCTTATTAGTTTAAGTTTAATCCAGCATCATGCGATCAGCTGTTTTTCGTACTGGCAAATTGTTACAAGCAAAAATTTATCCAGTAAAATCCAGTAAAAACTTACAACTTCAACTGCCATTTTTCGCTCTCTCAATTTGCCTAATTTGCAAGTTTTTCGTACGAAAACGCCAAATCATGAAAATTCGTAAACAAACACAACTATTTTCTAATGTAAACGTGCCGGTACCCAGTAAGAACAGTGACGGTCACTTTCCTAGTGACGTTACCGTCACGCGTGCCCGCGAAGTCCGGCACCTTTTGCTATCACATTCTTAATAGTGAATCAAAAATGCTCCCAGAAGTTTTGTGTACGTGTGATTTTTCAAACCAAATAGTTTGCCTGCTTGCTCATATGTGAAAAGATTAGCTTGACTACTTCCCTGCAAAAATCGTTGGACCATGTAGTCTATTTGTGGTATATTGGAGTACTTACAAAAGTGCTCCTCTGTCATGCTGTAGCGGACCAACTCGTGTCTCTGCGCCAGCTTATTGTTTGTTACCCGATCACTGCTTGTGTTTTAACGAAATGTGATTGAAGTTAAGCATTTGAAAGTACATTTGCATGTCTGGCTGTAGCTGAACGTGTAGAGATGCTAGCAGTTAGTTCTTAGCTCCCAGCATGTTCGGGTTCGAATGTCGTCAGAGGCAACATTTAATTTTTAATTTTTGTCTTTGGTTTTTATTAATTTCAAAAAAAGCATATGCGAAGTGAAGAACAAAAGCGCGTACAAACGAAAAAATATAACGACAATGTCATTGGAGTATGTTGGGAGTAGTTTTGTGCTACTCTGATGTAATGCAGAGATGGAGTATATGGTCCTGCCCTAGGACATCGCAATGTTAATTGGACCATATTTTTTTATATGAATTGTGGTTAATTTTGGAGTACTCCTTGGTCCTTCGGGAGTACTCCTTACATGCATGCATGGAGTAGTCGCCATTTTTGCAGGGTTACTCATATGCGAAAGATAGCTCGCACGAAAAAACAATAGATGGCACTCCAATTAAAATTATTACAGGTGTGTTAGTAACACCATAAAATTTGCGTTAAGCTGAAATTAGTCAAGAACGTAAACCTACCGGTACGTAAACCCGAGTCAGCTGACACGATCTGTCTTACCAAAGCGCCATGTAAATGAAAACTCAACACCGCAGAATTTTTCTGTAGTTGTAGCCCGTATCGCAGAAATCTGCGGAATTTAGATTTTTCCGTGTCAGCTGATTTCTCCTTCTTTAGATGGTTGGCACTTCGTCAGTTTTACAGATGGTAAAAAAGTTATAAGTTCCTATTCAAAATATGTTTAAAATATTTGAAACTTACTATTGAATAAGGTTTTTGTTGAAAACTAAGTAGTTTATATTTAGCTAAAATCTATTATAGCACGAAAAATTGTAGTTGTAAGGGTAAGTTTATGAAAAGGCATTGATGAGTGGCAACAGTGTAATAAGCAACACTGAGGGTTCCAGTAATCGACAAAATTCTGCGTATACAGATATGTTCTGCGTTCTCGACTAATTTCAGCTTTTGGGTTGGAGTCTCGGTTACGCTGGTTTTGCTGGGTAGTCGAATAAAAATGCAGTTCTTCTATATATCGATTACTTCTTAGCATATCTATTTTTGTTTACGATTTCGTTTGGCAATTTCTTTTGCAAATGAGATATTTATAACCTTTTTAATTGTATTGTCACGGGAGACAATTGTTTATTAAGTAATTTTTTCTAAAATAAAAAATTGGTTTATAGGAATGGAGGCTCAAGCTTTCGATTTGGAGAGAAGTCGCACGAGCGGAGATGGTATGGAAGAAGAAAAGTCCAGTTCGACAAAATTGGAACATAGAAGCAAAAGAGAGAATGATGACCATCGTAATGTTACACGTTATCCAACTGTTGCTATTATAAAAGAAAATATTCACAGAAAAAATGCGGCTAGTAACGCAACAGATGCAAATAGTTCATTACCATTACCGGGTTTACATTTATTGTATCGCCGATCCGATGGGGGGAAACGCAATATCGCACCCATCGTACCTAAAGGCGAACTTGTTCAAATGAGACCACGTTTAGTTGCTACGCCAGTTCGTATAACTGAGCATAAAAAAGTTAAACCTCCAAAGTTTATACCATATGAACCGTATCCAGGTGCTACCAATTTAATGGTTCCATGTACCAAAAGCCCCGAAAGGATGATGACATTAAAAAAAAATAACAATTTAGACATTGGTGTGCTTGTCAGCCAAATGTGTACATTGCGAGCACAGGAAATGGACCCAAAATCTTGTAAGGAGCGAAAGAATAAGGATGTAATTAATGTGAAATTGGAAGACGAACTTAGAAAAACTAAAGAGGAGCGTGATTACTATCAGGCGCAGTTTAGATTTCAAGTTCAAGTCAACTCCGAACTAAAAAATTTGTTAGTAGCGTCTGTAGGTGAAGATTTGCAAACACATGTCAATGTGCTGACGGAGGATAAACTCCAGTTAGCGCGCGCCTTGCTAGACACAGCCAAAAACTTAACTACTCACGCGGTAAATTTCCTTGTGAAATATATTTATTTAACCAGCCATAATGTTTACGTATCCTTTCTTGTCTCCTTAAGGAACAAATTGAATTCCTTGCGGGCCAATGCGAAGTATGGCGATCAAAATTTCTGGCAAGTAGCGTTATGGTAGAAGAGTTGGCACGCTGGAAAGCAGATCTTACTCAAAAAACTCAAACGATGGAGGAATCTACTAAACGTTTACTACACGCAATACATCAGATTCGAGAAATGCAATTGGAAATCCTTCGTAATTTGAAATTTATGGCAAAGATACGCTACCTAAACCTTCCAGCAACTGACGTAATAAGCCTCAGTGTAGAAAATTTAAATATTTTGCAGCAGATGGTACTACATTCAGGTGTAGGTATCCCCGAAGATGGCATGGATATTTTAAGTACTAGTAAAAATCCATTATGCGAAGCGGAGAAATATGCTGTACACGCCCTGGAATTTGTTAGCCAACCTTTATTGGCTACCGATGATGCAATAAAAGCTCTGTTTGACCAAGCTCAGCGGCCGTATGGATTAGGTTCCAGTGTCCGATAGTTGTGTCAAGTGTTGTAGTTGGGGGCATTTACATTTTACGGTTCAATTGCCATTTACACGAGTCGATTTTGGTTGAACCACAAATATTTTTCCCTGCCCCATTTAAAAACAGCTAAGCCTCTTTCTCTGTAACTTTTTTATTTGTCCGATTTCTATAAAAGATACATCGTTGTAAAGGTATTTAGAAAGTCTACAGTTGTATATATAATAATAAATGATTAGTGTTTGGCTGAGCTTCGCCTTCGATTTGTGGTGTGCGCCTTGATGTCACACAAAGGAGAGGGTCGTACAGCTTTAAGCCGACTCCGAACGGCGATTGTATTTTTTTATGAGATACTGTTTTTCATGGTAGAATACACTCGGTAGTTTGCCAGGGCATGCGGAGGGACGACCGCTATTAGAAACATCTTTTTTTTACGGTTTATTTCGATGTTGGTCTGAAACTGGGCTTGAATAAAAATTTGGACTTGTGTGTGAAATCAAAAGAATAAAGTAATTTTTTTACGTCGTTTATTCTCAAAAAAATTTGCGTTAAAAAATTTTGGTTGTGCAAGCCCATTTACCGGTACAACCTTCAGAGTTAGAGAGATAGCCTGGATGAAACCCTCAGGTTAGAAAGTGTACTTTAAATCCAAATTTTCACTAAATGCCGTAAGTGATAATTATAAATATGTATATATGTACATATATGCATAGGCTACAATGTTCCCTGCAAACCATTTTTTCAGAGTATTCTACATTGTATAGAAATTTTAAAGAATTCGTTAAGATTTAATTCGATTTGTTGCCGAATTTTCTAAAATGAAATAAATTACGCACACTTCCATTCTTTTACGAAAATAATGCTGCTATGTGAAGAATATCTTCCAGAATTTTTCCAGAATTTTCTTTATTTTTCGTACAGGAATTTTTTTACGAGCTCGTGTCAACCACCTCATATAATTTTCTTTGAAAATTCGTAAAAAACTCGTTACAGAAATGAGATACTCCTAACGATTTCCTTAAGATTTCGGGAACTTTGGTTTGCAGGGTATGTACATAAATTGTCGATTGCTTAGTTTTGAATAAAAAATTAGAAGTTTTATATTGAACATGTCGTTACCTTAAAATAGAAAGGCCGTGTCTAACATTTTTGTTTCTTTACATAACAGCTATAAAACTTTGTGCCTACTAAAGTTCTTCAAATGCAATTTTCTTCATTATTGTAATGTAAAGGTTTTTAATAAACATAGTCATTTTTTATGTAGTAGTTGATTTTAAATTCGATTAAGTCAGCACTGAGTAATCTACCAACTTTTGGGCAGCTGAAATTTTACAGGGGATGCAAAAATCTTTAAATTCAGATATTATGTACGTAACCCAAGGGAACTGTTCTAAATTAACTAATAAATCTTGCAACATTCAAGATATGTATGCCCTTTAATTTTGGTATATTGTGTATCCGAAGGCCAACTAAAGAAATGTTAAAAAACATTGGTTGCGTTGCGTTTCTTTATACATTCTAGAATCCCTTTTCACAGCCAGAATAAACAGAATGTGTTTGAAATACACGTTAACATATCAGGAACGTTCTAAACAATAAGTAAACAAAAAAGTTTATTCCAAACGTTCAGAATAAATAAAGAAATGCAGCCATTTTCGAAGACGTCAAATGATGATATGTGCATCCGTCTTAAAAACGCACAAGAATTAGTTACTAATCCTGATTCACAATTTCCGTTTTATATAGATCCAATCGACGTTGTCTGAAAGTAGGAATTTGGGCACGAACTTGTTCTACAACTGAGAAATCTGAAAATATGTATAATTTACGAATATTTACATACATTTGTATGTTTGAATTAAGAAAATGTAGTAACTTACCAATATCTATAGAAATTACATCTTCGCCATCAGAAGCGCTTTTTAGAACTTTTGCCCATGGATCCACCACCATTGAATAGCCCCAAGCTATGTATTCAGCGTCCTTATCACGAGCAGGTGAATTGGTTACAACATATAACTGATTATCGTTTGCACGTGAGCGTTGCAACAATTCCCAATGTAAGGGTCCAGTCGTCATGTTAAATGCACCAGGGTAGATAATCATCTCGCAACCTTTAATTAAACAAATTTAAAAATATGTTTGCTACTTTAAAATAATACCTTTGTTGCGGTATACTCTTGCCAGTTCTTCAAATCTCATATCGTAACATATGCCAATACCAATTTTATGACCATCTACTTCTATCACAGTAAAATTTGAACCAGCAGTTAGAGTCTCGGATTCCTTAAAGCATATTCCCCCTTTAACGTCAATATCGAAGAGGTGCATTTTACGATATTTTGCAATCAAATTTCCACTAGGGTCCCATACAGTGCAGGTATTGTAAATATCATCTTTTTCACCCATTTCCGGAATAGAGCCACCAACTATGTAAATGCCATAAGATTTTGCGGCGGCAGATAACTGTTGCGAGGTATAACCGCCGGGTATCGTTTCGGAATACTCTCTAAAGTATTTCGTACCATAGGGACAATTGAAGCATTCGGGCAAAGTCACCAGACGAGGTTTATATTCGTGGACCACTTGCCCAATCTTCGCTACGGCATTTTCAACATTTGAAATTTTGTCCTTGCCAACCTTCAGCTGAATCACTCCCAGGCGCATAACTTCGAGAGTAGTAGAATAATAACTCAAAATGTTACATTGTCAAAAGATAACTAAAAATAAAAAAAGTGTTGTAAAAAGCGACTCACGTTTTGGTAGAGTGGTCATTTTCCATACATTTTCTTATCCGTGTTATCGTATACTGTGGTGTTATCAATACTAGAAGAGGTGGAAAAATATCGACGATACTATCGATATATCGATGGTTTTTGTTTTAAAAATATACTATCGATGTTTTAAAACTATCGATACTATCGGCTGTACTGTAAGACCAATTAGTACACTGTCTCCACGATCCAGAAAATAAAGGTCGCGCCATTCGCGGACCGCTAACCCTCTCTTCGTCGATTTGACAGCAATCTATTGTTTTCTTTCGGTTAACGGTTTAATTCATCGATATTTTCCTATCGATTAATAGAAAGATTATCCGATTAATTTTAAAAATTATCGATTAGAAACCACTAAAATTTAGTCCCCTTTCAGACACGTCAAGTCATGAAAGCAATTTTTTTCGCATTCTCTTTTGTGTTTTCTATTTGCTTCCACACGCGTCAACTTTAATTGAATTCAATTCCTTGGTTCTTTAAATGGGAAGCAACGAAAAGATCAAAAGAGACAAGAAAACTTGAAACGAATTGACGGTACGGAGGTATCTGTACCCTTCTCTTCTCTTCTCACCTCCTTCGCCTACGAACGAGCAGACTTGAAAGCAAGACTTGACGTGTCTGAAAGGGCACTTACTTGAAAATTTACGCAAAAACATATGGGGTGTTCACAGTTCGTTCCAAATAGTGTCTCAAAATGTAGACGTCTACATTTTAAGACGTTTTCTAACCGTAAAATCTGTGGTGTTGTTGTTTCCCATACAAAATTGGAAAACGACGCCGTCTACATTTTGTCACACTCAAAGGTATGTTTTTTACGCGTCTACATTTTGCAACCTCGCAGCAGNACAGGCTAACCTAATATTCACGCACGCCGCCAATTTATTGTCAAAAATTTCTCATGCACATGCAACTTGTATGAGATCAACCGAAATTGAACGGCGTGCGTATGAAGCTAACTCAATTTCCAATTTTTGTACTGCGTGACATTTTGATTTGACGTTTCGCTCAATGAAATCAAATGCAAACGCATGCAAGTCAATTTCGGGTGACGCAAAAAAACAAATTCGACGGCATGCGTACCAAAACGCAAGCCGCGAATATTAGGTTAGCCTATAACTCCAACTCCGCTGTGTCATGGCTCTTATATACCTGCGCTCGCACTCATGGCAACTCTCGAACGTTCTGAAGTTCATCGCTCATTCTCTTTTTCTCGCTGTCCGCAGTGTTCATCCAACTGACGTTTCTCTTTGTGGAACATTCTACGTCATTCCTCAAACATTGTGCCAATTTCTCGTTGTTCGCTTTGTGTTGCCGCAGTAATCGCCACAATAGGTATCACCCGATTTACATGATTCAAGTACTTGAAAGCAATTCTTGCTCATTCTCTTTTGTGTTTTCTACTTGCTTTTACACGTTTCAATTCTGTTGAATTGAAGTTTTTGGTTCTATAATTGGGAAGCAACGAAAATGCCAAAAGCAAAGAAAGAAAGTTGAAACGACTTGACGGTACAGACGCATGTGTACTCGTCCCTTTTCTTCTCAGGCCCCCTCTTCCACATGCGAGCAGAATTGAATTCAATACTTGAACTGTGTAAAAGCAGTCTATCAAAATAACGTAATAAAATTAGCGCTCTAACCGGCCGTCTTCACGTGCTGGAAAATCTCGCTTGCGTGACGATGTATGCGAGATCCCCACGTGTAGACCGCAAAAAGTACGAAGCATACTTTTCCTCGCATACCGAGAGCTTTGCTAGCTCTCGCTTGCCAAAAATAACAACATAATGCTTTCGTGATTTTTATTATAAAATAAAAAGGACAATTTCAATAAAGTCTCCTATAGCATTATACATTTTATATATTTTTAATAAAAACAAGTAAAAAAACTACCAAGCACTGATAATGATTTTTGATTTGAAATAAATTAAATTGGTATAAATGTGGTACAGAAAATACTCCGATTTATTGTTTTAATATTATCAAACTGGCAAGGCCGTTGAGACTTATGGAACTTCTAAAAATTGTATTATCCGTGAAAAGTTGTTTATTGCAACTACCTTCTTTTTGTATCATGTTATATGGGTATTTCCAATCTGGCGTTACGTGACTCCCGTATGACAAAATGTTAACAAAAATAATTGAAAATGTCAAAATTTTAAAAAGGTTTTTCTAGATTTGTATACTTACAACTACTAGCAGTAGCGATTTAAAGATATTAGTAAACATACGCGCTGGCGTGACGTTACAAAACACTGAAGTGAAAAACTGCAAAACTTCACNGAATATTTCCGAACCCTGGTAATATTATTTCGTGCTGTTGTTTCATACAAAATATTGGGGTTTTGCTGGGAATATTCACACATANATGACCCCTATTCTGCAACTCTTTCGTGTTCGGATTTTGCTACGAATCGTAGAAATAATATGCTGCAATCCGAATCGTATTTTCGAACTTTCGAAATTCGTAACAATGGCATGCCTAAAAACGAACGAGTAAGCTTTTTTGCGCAATTTTGTACGAAAACAATTCTGTGTCGGAGGAGAAATAAAAGATGTATATCGATGTGTGTTTGCAAGAAATATTGGTGGTGCTCATTTAAAGAGATAAATTTGCCTGACGCATATACGTATATTTTTATCCACTGCCTTATATAAACGAGCAAAAAAGAATCTTTGTTGCCCCTTATCANGCTTGCTCATATTTGAAAAGATTAGCGTGACTATTTACTCATATGTGAAATATAGCTCGCACGAAAAAACAATAGATGGCTCTCCAATCAANATAAACTTGGGTCCGGTTTAGTTATCTGTACAATGATTTTCGGTTGTTGTGTCCAAATGCATAACCTGAATACAAAAACTTTAACATACACGTGTAATGTGAAGGATTCACATTTTATTTAGGATAAATGTTTCAACTATTAGTGTTTGCACTATGCACTTTTTTGCAATTTCGACGTGGGTTCTGCGCAAAAATACTGTGGACGGCGCAGCCGGAGTGATATGCACAAGAAATTTGTATACCTTTGACATGCGGAAGTACCTCTNTAGTAACACCATAAAATTTGCGTTTGTGTTGGAGTTTCGGTCACGCTGGTATTGCTGGGNAAGCGCGGACGAAGGCAGAGGCAAGCGCAACAGGTGGTGGACCTAACAAAGTGCATGTTTTCAATAGCTTGGAAGAAGCTGTTATTGCATTAAGTGGATTGAGAACCAGAGCTTCAGGCATAGGAGTAGTTCTGGCTTGTGGTTCAACAATTCAACCAGAAGCTGACATAGATGCGCCCATGGTGACTATGCCCGACAGCTCCGCATACCTTTGTGAATCCATTGCCACAGCGCCCCCTTACTCTGATGCTATAATTTCAAATACATCAGAATCCATAATTTACAACTGATAGCTGGCAATGTTGCCCATGTTTCCCCAAGGGTTGCAGTNCCACTTTTGATCTCTTTATATGGAATGAACTGTTCGCTTTTGTTCGAGCATGTCTTATGAAGAGACTAATTGTTCACCTTTATACCCGAATGGGTGTAAAAANTATGTGGATTTTTCGTTTTTCGTAGCGTAGCTACTAATTACGAATTACGAAAATTCGGGTTCTAGAATAATGGTGTATGTCTATAACAGTTTGTAGTAATATGGGAAATGTTTAGGGTGAAATTTCCAAGTTTTTAAATGTAGAAATCTTTTCTGCATTATGTTTAATCAGCTGAATTATCTGACGTGACGTTACCTGGTGTTACGTTACTAAAATTTCCTTTGAAAAAGTTTTGTTAATATTGTTCTTGACAAAATTTTTAACGGGAAGAGAACATGCATTTTATGTCGAACGTACTTTTTATTTTGACATCAGCGCCTCTAGCGCTTGCATTCCTTGTTCCTTTCTTGATATGTTGCTGATGCAGAAAATATTCTGAAATACTGCAGAAATTGCGCAATAAAAGTTTTTATGTTGATTTTTATTTGCCAATGATGGGCAACTGATTGTAAAAATTTTGTTCTTCGAACGTTTGATGTAGGCAGAGTCGCCTATTGTTTGCGTAGAACGTGATGCTCTTCCATAAAAAGTAACATTGCCGCATTAATTGCAGCTCGATCACACCCTTATTTTTGGTTCGCAGATTACGGATCTGTTTGCCGTTTTTCTAAATCAAGTCATTTTCCCCAATATATTTCCAATTTAAGTTTGCATTGCGAATGAAAACAATTCAAACTTTAACATGGAAAATGTAACGCATACACCGTGCACGAGTNTTAACATGTATGGCTGTAGCTGAGTGTGCAAAGACGCTTGATATAATTGGGTGCTGCCAAGAGGGGTCCGGGTTCAATTACCATCGGACGGAACATAAAGCAAATTTTTTTCTACTTAATTATAATTTCGTATAACGAAAAAGCAAATGTGTACTTCACAACGACATATTTTATAACGTACACTGAGAAAAGAAACGCGTTGTAAGAATAAAAAAATTCTATTTGATTAGCGTTTAAAAATGTTCGTTTTTAAATCAAGTGAAAAGTCTTAACAAAATGGATTTTTTCATTATACATACACTACGTATAATGGAAATATTCAAATCAAATACGCCCGTATTAAAATGAAGCATTTTCACTGCACGGATTCTTTTTCATATGTAATTAAGAAAGCATATGTATACAAAGCATGCAAAGCGGTGACAACACATACATACATACATATGTACATACATGGTACGACATCATGCACAAATCGCGCGCTGTGATGTTGATTCAAACTCAACATTTGAAAACGCATTTACTTGTATGGCTGTAGCTGAGTGTGCAAAGACGCTTGATACAGTTGGTTGCTACCAAGAGCGTCCGGGTTCAATCACCATCAGACGGAACATAAGATTAAATTTTTTTCTTCTTAATTTTAATTTCGTATAACGAAAAAGCATCTATGCACTTCACAACGACATATTTTAGAACGTACATACTCAAATTTAAAACGAGTTGGGTTGGTGCTCTTTCATATGCGTATTTTTTTAAATTTAGCACGTTTTTTTTTAATTCTAAAATTTTTTCCCTCAGTGTACACACTCAAATTTAAAACGAGTTGGGTTGCTCTTTCATATGCGTATTTTTTAAATTTAACAGTTTTTTTTTAATTTTGATTTTTTTCCCCTCAGTGTAGGTATCCTCGAATGTCTACAAATACAACTATGGAGGAATGTACCCAAATGTTTGTTGCTCGCTTGGAACTTTCTATAGGATTCAATATTAGAGCACAAATGTATGTATGTATGCAAACAATCTTTCTAATTTGGTACATTCAATCCAAATGTAAATCATATGTATTTTAGTCGTTTATATAAACAGATTATTCAAAAAGATTTCAGGGAAAATAAATCGCACTAGAATCGAATATCATGAACACAATTTCCTTGTTGAGGAGCAAAGTAAAAACTAATATCACAATCCAAATTTACACACATACATATGTATGCTATTATAGAGCGCACAAGACGCAGCGTTAAAATTTATCAAAACTCCTCACTCACGACCTATGGCCAACTCTCTGCATGTCAGTCAATATGATCCAGCTGTTATTCATCACCACCTCCTTCTTCATCCTCGTCGAATTCGCCTTCCTCATCGGCGGTCGCTTCTTGATACTGTTGGTATTCGGAAACTAAATCATTCATGTTGCTTTCGGCCTCGGTGAACTCCATCTCGTCCATGCCCTCTCCGGTGTACCAATGCAAGAAAGCTTTGCGTCTAAACATTGCCGTGAATTGTTCGGAAACTCTTTTAAATAATTCCTGGATGGCTGTTGAGTTACCAATGAATGTGGCCGACATCTTTAGACCACGGGGAGGAATGTCACACACCGCGGTTTTGCAATTATTTGGAATCCATTCCACGAAAAAGCTGCTATTTTTGTTTTGGATATTCAACATTTGCTCGTCAACCTCCTTCATAGACATACGACCCCTAAAGATAGCTGCCACAGTTAAGTAACGACCATGACGGGGGTCACAAGCAGCCATCATATTCTTAGCGTCGAACATTTGTTGCGTTAGCTCTGGCACGGTAAGTGCACGATACTGCTGAGATCCACGAGATGTTAATGGTGCAAAACCAGGCATGAAGAAGTGCAAACGTGGAAATGGCACCATATTCACAGCCAACTTTCGAAGATCTGCGTTAAGCTGGCCAGGAAAGCGAAGGCAAGTAGTAACACCAGACATTGTGGCCGAAACCAAATGATTAAGATCGCCATATGTTGGTGTGGTTAGTTTGAGTGTGCGAAAGCAGATGTCATAAAGAGCTTCGTTGTCGATGCAATATGTTTCATCGGTATTTTCCACCAGCTGGTGCACACTGAGTGTGGCATTATAGGGTTCCACTACAGTATCAGACACTTTAGGTGAAGGTACAACTGAAAATGTGTTCATAATACGGTCGGGATACTCCTCCCGAATTTTCGAAATCAACAATGTGCCCATACCGGAACCGGTACCACCACCAAGAGAATGCGTTAATTGAAATCCCTAGAGATTACAAGAAAAAACATGAAAGCAAGTGCAATTTAATGCTTATAGTGGGTAAGTATAATTCTTTTGCATTTAAAATACAAACCTGTAGGCAATCACATCCTTCAGACTCTTTCCTTACCACATCGAGAACTGAATCGACTAACTCAGCGCCTTCTGTGTAATGGCCTTTGGCCCAGTTGTTGCCCGCGCCAGATTGGCCGAACACAAAGTTATCTGGTCGGAAGATTTGCCCGAAGGCGCCAGAGCGTACCGAATCCATGGTGCCCGGTTCCAAGTCGACAAGAATGGCTCGAGGTACATATTTGGCACCTGTCGCCTCATTATAGTAGACGTTAATGCGTTCCAGCTGCAAGTCGCTATCGCCATAATAGGTACCAGTGGCATCGATGCAGTGTTCATCAGATATCACTTCCCAAAACTTTCCTCCAATCTGATTACCACATTGCCCGGCCTGAATATGTACAATTTCCCGCATATTTATTGGCGCCGCTAACTCCAACTATACACGGCCCTTAAATTACTTGCTTTTTAGGATGGAGTGGGTGTAAAAACGTCGCTGTCGCTGCTGCTTATGTTAAGCCTTAATGTTTTCTTGAGCTCTAGTAAATACAGAGGCTCTTGTTGAAAATATGTAAGTCCGTTTGGTTTGAAAACGATAGTTCCAAAGATTTTTTTTCGAGAAAATCCCGACGGCCTCAACCAAACCCTTGCGACTTTTAATAACTGACCGTTTGGCAATTTAACACCAGATCAAGGCGTACTTCTCGTCGCTGTTATTGTGGACATGCAGAACACATTGGCGAAATCAAAATAAGAGTATTTTTGCAATTTAAGAATCGAATTATTTAATACGCCTTCGCCTGACTGAAATCTTTTCGAAATATGTTTAATGTGAAAAAATCTGAAATATACGATTTTCTGAATGAATTCTCGGAGCAATGTTACTGCGACTACGGTACATGCACGAGAATGAGAGTGTTTCGGACTCAAAGTAATCATTGCTTTGCTTGAGATCTTGCTCCAACTAATCTCTACATAAGTAATTCCAAATTCGTTATTTGCTATCTTACATTCCTCAAATTTCAATGTATTATATTTCTTATTTCTTTCATTATACATACATATGGTTGGTCTAGTATGGAAAGCCGTGACTAACTAAAAATCCAAAATTCACTTTTTGATTGAATATGATGCTTTTCATCGAATTATAAGTACCCACATCTTTTTATGCAATACATTTTTTTAGTTAGTTGTGGCTTTTTTGTATTTCAGCGACGATGTGAGATACGCCCCTTCCATACTATAGTAACATGAATGTATGTACATATATTACTGCATATGGGGAAAAGTGATTCCATTGACCTAGTCAGTTTCATACTAATTTCTAAGCTCCTTTATACATATAGGACAACGGGAATGCAACGCATTTCTTCTCTATTCTTACACTGAGAAAATAGTCAGCTAAATATATTTCTCTCAACAAAACATTTGTAACCAAGATGTATTAAACAAGGTGTGATTGACAACACAGGTAGGGTCTCTTTTAAGGTACTATTATGCCAAAAAATAAACAAGTGTTTCAAAATTTATAAAAAAAAATTTCTATTTGACTTTTCTTCTAAGGGCGTGTGTGAATCGGTAACAAAGTTCTGCCAATCTGCTGTGTGAAATGATTAATTTTTTGACAGCAGTAAATTTTTGATAACCGCAGTTTTATGCGGAATAAAATATTACAAATTGAAGTGAAATTAATATTTTAAGAAAACATCTACCATCATTGATTGCAATTCATCAATTTAAGCTTTTATTTAACGAAAAATTACACACATCAACAATCTTTGCGATTGTCAAAATTTTCTATGCATTTGTCAAAAATTTCACTAGCCTCACGAGCTACTGAAATTTTATTCACCTCATGGTTATCAAAAATTTACTTTCCGCGAACTTTGTTACCGACTCACACACGCTCTAAGAGCAATATCAAATTCAATCACACTTTGTTGAATACATTTTGTTTGTAACCATGGTACAATAATTACAGGTATCATTGTTGCCCACATTAAAATGTTTACTGCTAGGGAAAAGGGATATTTCCATACCCCATATACCATATATGTTCACGTATTTAAAAAAAAAAAACCTTCTTGCAAAAGCTAGAATAAACATTTGCTTGCAAATTAATTCAAAATTTGTATGGGTCACTTAATTTCAAACGTTTTTCCTTTTGTTTTGAAAAATTATAATAATCAAATTGAGCGAAAACAAAAAGCAAAGCCAAATAATAGTAAAGAATCAACATTGAACTGCGCCAAAATGAAAATAAGGGAGCACGAATTTCAATGTGAAGCAAAACTCTCTGGGAAGACAATACCAGTAATTATTGTACCATGGTTACAAACCATGATAAAAACATAATGAGGTAAAACCATTGAGAGGCAGTCTGACGTTTGCCAACAATATAATTTTAAAATTCAAAACACAAACTCACACACACATTCTCATTTTCAATTNACTCTCTGGGAAGACAATACCAGTAATTATTGTACCATGGTTACAAACCATGATAAAAACATAATGAGGTAAAACCATTGAGAGGCAGTCTGACGTTTGCCAACAATATAATTTTAAAATTCAAAACACAAACTCACACACACATTCTCATTTTCAATTTCAAACAACAATAATTGTGAACAATTTAATTTTTTTATTTTCAATTTTATATGATTTTAAAATGTCGAATTGAGAGAATGAATTTACCTTGTAATGTTTTTATCGTGATTACAGGCATGATAAAAACATTACAAGGTAAATTCATTCTCTCAATTCGTCGGCCATGATTTTGTTCTGACGTTTGCCAACATTTTAAAATCATATAAAATTGAAAATAAAAAAATTAAATTGTTCACAATTGTTGTTGTTTGAGATTGAAAATGAGAATGTGTGTGTGAGTTTGAGTTTTGATTTTAAAATTATATTGTTGGCAAACGTCAGACTGCCTCTCAATGGTTTTACCTTGTTATGTTTTTATCATGCCTTTAATAATTGAATCATGGGTATTGTTTTCCCAGAGAGTTTTGCTTCAAATCGAATTTCGTGCTCCCTTATTTTCATTGTGTCGCAGTTCAATGCATGATAAAAACATAGTAAGGTTAAACCGTTCTCTCAATTCGTCGGCCACGATTTTTTTTTTGAAGTTTGCCAGTATTTTAAAATCGTATAAAATTGAGAGTAAGAAAAAGAAATTGTTCAAAGTTTTTGTTGTTTGAGATTGAAAATGAGAATGTGTGTAAAATTTTAAAATTAAATTGCTTGCAAACATCAAGAATTTGAAAAACTCCGCTCAGCGGTTCTACCTTCCTATATTTTTATCATGGTTCAATGTGGATTGTTTTACTTTTATTTGGCTTTGCTTTTTGTTTTCGCTCAATTTAATTTTTGTAGTTTTTCAAAACAAAAGAAAAACCGTTTGCTAATATAGTGAGCCATACAAATTTTGAATTTATTTACAAGCAAATGCTTTTTACCGGCTTTTGTAAATTAAATAAGTTCTCTGCAAGATGGTTTGTTTAAAAAAATACGTGAACATATATATATGATATATGGGGTATGGAAATATCCCTTTTCCCTAGCAGTAAACGTTTTAGTGTTGGCAACAATGATATTTTTTAAATAAGGCAGATTGGATAGATAAGGCGCTATCTGGGAAGACAATACCTGTAACTACACTGAGGGAAACAAATTTTTGAATTAAAAAATGTGCTAAATTTAAAAAAATACGTTGTGAAGTGCACATATGCTTTTTCGTTATATGAAATTATAATTAAGTAGAAAAACATGATAACTTTATGTTTATGTGTTATGTTATACTTTCTTAATTACATATGAAAAAGCATCTAAGACGTGCAAACGCCATCCGTGCAGTGAAAAATGCTTCATTTTAATACGGGCGTATTTGAATTGAATATTTCCATTATACGTAGTGTCTGTATAATGGAAATATTCACTTTTCCCTTGATTTAAATACGAACATTTTTAAACGTTAATCAAATAAAAAATTTTAATTTTTATAACCCGTTTTTTTCTCAGTGTATAAACAAATGAAGGGGTTAGAATCATAAGGGTCTAAGTGACATTTCTTGAAAACATAAGTTATACCCATGATAAAAACATTAGAAGGTAAAACCATTCTCTCAATTCGTCGGCCATGATTTTTTTCTGACGTTTGCAAACATTTTAAAATCATATAAAATTGAAAATAAAAAAATGAAATTGTTCACAATTGTTGTTGTTTGAGATTAAAAATGAGAATGTGTGTGTGAGCCTGAGCTCGAATTTTAAAATTATATTGTTGGCAAACGTCAGACTGCCTCTTAATGATTTTACCTTGTAATGTTTTTATCATGGTTATACCCATATTTGTATAGATAAATATAGTGTTTATTTGGTGACAAGGAGTAACATTCATTTAAATTAGTTAATTAACCTGCATACATGTAGGCAAGCTTCATTTCAAATGCATTTGTCGTAAGCGTCATTTGTCCACAATTTGGCAGCCAATTTGTAGGAAATACGACAAAATGTGATCAAAATTTCTACTAAATTAACGACACCTTTTTCTCAATATCTCGGAAACTAAAGGAGATATCAAAAAATGGAGAACGTCATTTTTAAGGTATTGATTAGTTTAATATGGCTGCATCACTAACTAAATTTTTACTAAATTATCGAAAAAATTATAGACAATATCTCGGAAAATAAAGGAGATATCTAAAAACTGATAACACCAATCGAAAGACCTTATTTCAAAATATATAACTGCATCTAGAACTTAGAATCGTCAAAATGGCGCTTACGACAATCTTACCCAGGCGACGATATGTAATTAAGAAAGTATATGTATACAAAGCATGCACAGCGGTGACAACACATACATGCATACATGGTACATGTTTATCTGTACAAATGCACTAATCGCGCGCTGTGATGTTGATACAAACTGAACATTTGAAAACACATTAACATGTATGGCTGTAGCTGAGTGTGCAAAGACGCTTGATGTAATTGGGTGCTGCCAAAGAGGGTCCGGGTTCAATTACCATCAGACGGAACATAAAGTTAATTTTTTTTCTACTTAATTATAATTTCGTATAACGAAAAAGCATCTGTGCACTTCACAACGACATATTTTATAACGTACATACTCAAATTTAAAACGAGTTTGGTTGGTGCTCTTTCGTATGCGTATTTTTTTAAATTTAGCACGTTTTTTTTTTAATTCTAAATTTTTTTCCCTCAGTGTATGTGCATATGTAACTAAACTCTTTTCTCAGTGTACACGAAAGACATTCTACATACCATCCCTGCAAACCAAAGTTCCCGAAATCTTAAGGAAATCGTTAGGAGTATCTCATTTCTGTAACGATTTTTTTACGAATTTTCAAAGAAAAGTATATGAAGTGGTTGACACGAACTCGTAAAATAAAGAAAATTCTGTAAAAATTCTGAAAGATATTCTTCACATAGCACCATTATTCTCGTTGCTTCACAGATTTTCTTCCGAAATTTCATAAAAGAATGGAAGTGTGCGTAATTTATTTCATTTTAGAAAATTCGGCAAAAAATCGAATTAAATCTTAACGAATTCTTTAAAATTTCTTTACAATGCAGAATACTCTGAAAAAATGGTTTGCAGGGATGATAAAAACATTACAAGGAAAATTCATTCTCTCAAATCGTCGGCCATGATATTTTTTCTGACGTTTGCAAGCATTTTAAAACCATATAAAATTGAAAATAAAAAAATGAAATTGTTCACAATTGTTGTTGTTTGAGATTGAAAATGAGAACGTGTGTGTGAGTTCGAGTTTTGAATTTTTAAATTATCCCAGTAGAAGTTTTATGCATACGACGTCGCGGTTCGTGGCATTTCCATTTAAAGTTCTGAACACATTGAAAACGACGAGCTACCGACCACAGCTTCCAATTTGTCATCTTTATTATCTAAGCGCTTTGTCGATGGCGACATGATTTCTTTGAACGCGGCAGCGACATCATGAATTTGTATGAGTTTGACATAAAAGAAGAGGAAGAACCTTATCTGTCGCCAGAAAAATAGAAATAGATCTAATCTGGCCACAACCACAGCCGTCGCGTAGCCCGGTCGTCGCCAAAATAATTATCTACATAAGAGTACGTGTTAAAATAATTTGACAGCTGTGGTTTGTAGCTCCTCGTTTTCATTGTGTTCGGGCTATAACACGCGTGGTTTCTCAGAGCGTATGCGTACTCTAACCATACACTTGTACTACTGTTGTAAGCATATGGCTGTATTAATGTTTCAAACATACAAAAATGCATTAACGAAACAGTACTTACAAGATATTTCTCCCCATATGTAAATGCTAATTTTCTGATACATTTTAATATATGGTACATACGGTACAAACAAAAAAGTTGCATTTACATATGCAAATACATATCTTGTAAAAGCCCGTTAGTGCTGAAAATATTATAGCACAACACGTCCGATCACTAAAATTTTTGTAAGTATGACAGTTTGAACTTTGTTCGAGTTTTTCTACAAGTAGCTTGCGGAACAAACCTATTGCTGGCAAACCTCAGACTGCCTCTCAATGATTTTTCCTTGTTAAGTTTTTATCATGCTACATACTACATGTTCCAATTTCGGAAACTTTGTGATTTAAAAAAAAATATTTTATGACAACGTACAACGTTTATCTCCTACACTTGGCAGAACCTTACAAGATATGCAGACAATCACAGCAACATTTTTTTCCCGTCGCCATGTTGGAGCCCATATGTATATCAAACTGACGCACGCTTCAGACTCAAAGTACTCTCAATAATATCAGTTGGCCGAAAGTCGGGATCAGCGAATGTCTCATGATTGAGGCACCTTGTACCGCCGAGGCATGTGCATGAACAGATTGATACGGTTTCATCGTACTCCGTTGTATAATTTGAATTAGCTAGCAATTTGCCATGCATATTGAAATTGCTTGATTCGACATCGTAGGCAATCGGTTGACTAGAGATAGCAGCAGCGGCAGCTGCGGCTTGCTGAGCATCCTGTTCGTTACGCTTGGCGTCTTCAGCTTGCCTAAAAATAAGTAATTATTCAAATCATACTATCAAAATATGTACATATGTATAACTTATGTATTTCTATGATAGATACATATGTATCTGTACATATGCAGTCTGTAATGCGACACATGCAAGTACCCGTTGTGGATTATCGACACCATTGTCTCTATCACGTAACGGCGGGCAAGTGTCGCTTTACAGATTGACCACTGATGTAGTGGCTTATGCGTACGAAACTGTTTGCCCATTACATTGTCATAAAGCGTAGCACCAGTAGATTGATACTGGCGGCGACTACTGCCAGTCCAAATAGTATAAACACCAAACTGAGCGCCACATAGCCGGGTTTATTGATCAGCGCCTGATCGTTTTGCAACGCCACATAGTCACCGAACCCGATGGTTGTGAGCGTCACAAAGCAGTAATAGAAACTGTCGAAATAACTCCAGCCCTCATAGCGCGAAAAGACTGCTGCGCCAGTGGTAATTATGATGGACGAAAGCATGCCTGTCGCTAACATAAGATTCATTTCTGTTGCCTCGGTTTGGGTGCAATGCATGTAGCGTTTTGCACGACGTATTATCACCGACGCGAATTTGTTTAGACGTTCTCCGATCGACTGAAACATGACGAGACCCAACGGAATACCCACCTGGAACGAGATTATTTGGACAAAATTTATCTTTGTACGTAAATTTTCTTCTTATGTATATCGAACACATTCTCTCGGTTTCATCTGGCCACTGTTTAATCAAGACCGAAATTAAATTAAATAAAGTGTGTATAGCTATGCTATCGACTCCGTAACCATAAGTAAAGCCAAGAGAACTAGATTAGCCTATCTACTTATGTATGTACATATAAAAATAAGAAACATGATGAGACACTAGAATTAACGATTTTTTTTTTTTTTACTGGTAAAATCTAAGAAATTTATAGAATATATAAGTGAAACCTACCTAACAAATCATGGGAAAACTTTCTAAATATCGCCTTACACCTCCCTCCTAGGTCAATATTCCACTCCGTGTGAGGAACACACAGCAGCTGTTGGCCTTCCAAACCAGATGATCCATGTGTCAGACCAAAATATCGTCGGTGATACTGCAAAACGGCTGATGAAGATGAACGATTGCCAGACGCGATCAGATACAGATAACAGATCAATTAAGCACCAGAGGTAATAAGTAACATAGCACGTTTTGCAGTATCACCGACGATATGCATATCGGTATCTGACCTCAGTAGTGTAATTACTGTCTTGACTGGTGCTACTTTCGGTTATGTTTTGACGTGCGAACATAAATGGACAATTGGATACTTTACTGCAGAACTCTACTGACGAAATCGTCCCCCACGATGCTGCCAGACTTCACGGCCAAACATTAACTAGTTCAGTACAAAACGCAAGAAGACCAAGGCAGGCATTCCCATTCCAGAATAGACTTAGAAAACTGGAATCTGATAAAATAGAAAAGACATCCATGCCAAAGACCGCCAACTCAAATGGGCTTCTTCGAAGGAAACCGCCAAAGAAGACGATACTGATTCCCGTTAATTTCTTGTATCTGGAAGACGTCCGAAACTCATAACTGAAAATAATTTTTAACCGAGTTCAACAAGGTGGAAGGTTAACAATTCATCGGGATATTTTTTTATGCACAAACATATTTTACTGGATAACTTTGGACCACTCGAACCGTTGCCGATTGTTCGGAAAGGGTGGTCCCATTCTAATTTCGTTTAGTTCCAATTATTGTGTCATGAAGAATTTAAGGGTACTCCTAAATTGTTATGAGCATTGAAGACGGTTGTATTTTCGCTTAAAAATAACCGTTAATATTTAGTCAAACAGAACATTTGAAAGCATACTTTGTATCCTTTTTCAAGTTAAGAATTTTCGTAAAAAAATTTACAATATTTGACAGTTTAGACACCAGGTAATTTAAACAAAATCAAATCAGCTGCTCTACTATGACTACCTACTATTACTGCCTTGCGCCAGACGCAAAATATTAAATTATTAAAGGAGGTTTTCAATTCCTCGGCATGTACCATGGCCAACTTTGGCCCACGTGAACTGCTGTCGATGTTTTTTTTATCTGAAAAGTACCTCATGGGTGGCCCCATACTAATTTAGTTTAGTTTCAATGAAGGGACTCTTGGAGTTTTCAAGAGAAAGATTATGTCGAATATTTACGGGCCTTTGCGCCTTGCCTATGGTGAATACCGCCGAAGATGAAGTGTTGAGCTGTATGAGCTTTACAACGACATGGACATAGTGCAGCGAATTAAAATACAGCGGCTGCGCTGGTTGAGCCATGTCGTACGAATGAACAGAAACGCCCCAGCTTTGAAAGTATTCGACGCGGATCGCGATGTGGTTGCTCATGTCACGTGTCATTGAACAGTGAATTCGGAGTGGTACACAACCATTTTTAGGCTACAGTCTACACTGAATTGATGACTCTTCCGCCGTACCTTGGCACCTAATGGTTATTGTTTGATCACATACTAGATCATGGAAAGTCATTCGTAACCACAAATAATATCATTTTTTTATTTAGAGTATTCAGCATATTGTGTTCAATTGTGGATATAATTTAACAAAGAAAAGGCACGTGCAATTCACCGAGGCATAGATAAAAATTCTTTTAATACTGAGTCAACATGAACATCCAGATTGCGATGATATTGCGAAAAGCTAGCCCATTGTGCGATCGCCTGCGCCTTAATTGTTAAGCTACAAAGCAAGACTCCCCCTAGAAATGTTCCTTTTGTCATAAAAACGTGCCCTGCGAAAAATTTTTTTAATCGGACAACGGAAAGACGTACCTCGAAAGGCCGGAAAGTCCAGCATTTTCATGGAATTTTCCACAAAGTGGTCAAAATTTCATATAAGTCAGTGGGAAATTTAATATATTTGAATGGCACTTGATGTAGTTTTGCCCCCCGATGTGAAATATGACTAGCCTATTTTTAAATCTCCCCAACTTTTAAAGTATTGATTTTAGTTTTTTTTTGGGTTTTTGCGATTTGCAAGCTTATTTTGCATTTTTCGTAAAAAACGGTTATATACAAATTTGTAGAGAATTTAATTTCCCACATTTTTTAATATACAAACTTTATAAAAAAATTCATTTTTTATTATAAATAATTAGCAAACCATGCGAAAAATTTTTGCACTGTCACGGTTTTCGCCATTTTTCAACAATTTCTGATAAAAAGCGTAGCATATTGAAATGCCAAAGTTGTAGGGAACTTTTCTCTTTTAGTGTTGGGTTCGCCGGTGGCCTAAAATTTGTAAAGCAAAATCTAATTTAAGGTTGGTTTGGACGCCATGTTGAATTTTTCAAAAGGCCTCACGGCTTTTTCCCAAAAAAAATCTCAATAACTTTAAAAATACTGCAACTATTTTTGACATCGGGGGACAAAACTAAACCAAGTGCCATTAAAATGTATAAAATTTCCCACTGACTTATAGGCAAAATATTGATTTTCCGCAGGTCACGGTTTTATGACCAAATGAACCTTTCTGGGGCGAGTCTTGTTTGGTAGGACAAAGTTGCAAAATAAGGCGCAGTCTACTGCACATGCATAATGTTATTCATTGAATTATTTTGCAAAACTATAACTAAATAGGAGAGCGAAAGGTGTTATAGACCACATAAGGAAACATTTCTGTAGAAAAAAAACGGAAATCTGAATTATTGCTCATTTTTAATCGATAAAACAGCCCACTAAAAATAAAAAAAAAATTTGGTACGGCAAATGTTAAAGCTGTTTTTGACAGATTTTTTTGTGGTGATTACACACACATATGCACGAAAAATGGGGCCAAGTATTAAAAAATCGCGGTTTTTGGCAATATTTTAGAAGCTCTAGCAAAGAAATAAAAGGTGATAGAACCTTCCTGGCTTAAATTAAACCTAGTTCTCTCGACTACTCTCTCTGAAAAGAGATCTTAAATATTTGAGATCTTAAAATTTTTCTTTACCATTATTATCTTAAAACAATGATGGCAAATTTGTATGCATATTTCCCTCCACAGGGGGGGGAGGGGGCGGGAGTTTAAGCCTTCCTTGCGGCCGGGCCTGAGAAAACCTATTTAATCTTGAACATTATTATTCTCATAAAAACAAGGGACTGTGAACAAAAGGTATGATCAAAAGTAAATGTTGTTATTGTAGTTTTGTTCACAAGAACGCTTCAAAATCAAAACCAAAATGGGAACAAACCTGTCGAGAACGTTCTTAATGGGAATTATATAAGAACAAAACCCTGTGGAACGTTCCCAAAGAAAACAAAATGCTTTCGGGAACATTTCTAAGAGAACAAAATGGGAACAAAAGGTTCCGGAACGTTTCGGCAAAGAACAAAACTGGAATGAAAGTCTATGGAGCTTTCTTTTTTAAGAATAATTTGGGAACTAAAGTTCAGGAACTTTCTGATAGAGAACGAAACGGGGACACATTTTCTCTGAACTATTCGCAAAGAAAGGAAGCGAGAGCAAAATTTTCCACAACGCTTACCACCAGTTTTAAATGCTTGAATAATGAAATTAATCAAAAAAGAACTGGAAGATAATTATGCAAATAAAGTCAACGAAAGACTTAAGACACGAACTTTTCTTGCACAGAAAATGAAAAATTGTGCCATAAATGCACAGTACTGGTCGAAATTTTGTATGGGTGGGAAAAAATGTCATCATAGAAAACGGGGTATCCCCTTAGTTTTTTCCTATTGGTATTTGTAATATCTTTACCAACTTTCAATTTTCTACTGTAACCAATACAGGTTGGTCAATGACATTGAAATGCGCACTATTGAAATCCATTTGAAAGTCACAAAAATATTGATAATATTGCCATGACAACTGTAGCTGGTAATATTTTTTCAGCAAATTTAAATTTGAAATAGTCTTGAGTGGCCCAAAAAAATCGTTAATATATGTACAATATACTTCTGAAGTAAAATATAAACATTTCATGAGCGTCCTCTAAATGTATACTTAGAAACATAAAGTTTGGCGCCAGCACCTCTTTCGGTGCCGCCAACCCTAGCTCGGAGATTTTTTTTTGGACCACTCTAATGCACAGTTCACCCTAATGATAAACGATCTGGAATCTGGATTAGAATCAACAATCGTGGTTATCACTCATACAATTTTTCATCCCAACACGCAGACGCCATCCCCATTGTTAACGTTAAGTTCTCAAAACTTTTTTCTCGATTTTTTCTGCAGAACGTTCTTCAGACTTGTGTTCTTATTTGATTATTTGATTTTGTTAGCGTTTGGCTAATTTGTGAGAACGTTCTTGATATTATATTTTGTTTCCCTGATAAAAAACTTATCGTACGGAACCTGCTCAGAACAGTTGTAGGTTTTTCAGAGGGGGCCAATTTCCACTTCTTAGGGCATTATACAGCATTTTAAAGGCAAATTTTCAAACTGTTGTAATTTTTACTTGTTAAGCTCGAGGCCCAAATAAATAACAAATAAAAATTACAACTGTTTATCATTTAAAGGCCGATAAACAAAAACAAACAAAGGCAAATTTTCAATTAACATAGTGTCAAATCGATAACAAATCATTCTTCTCGCTCTTATTACTTCACCTGGGGCATGGTCATGATTAAAAGTACAAGGCATTGATATGTGAAGAACGAGTATCGCCTCTTTTCAAGCTAGCTCGGCTTGAGTTCTGAGCTAGGCTTTAATCCCACGACCATAGCGTTTTAGATTGTTTACTTATCTACCTTTGAGAGTTAATTCGGTTTTGTGCTCATCAATGCATAATAGGGCATTGACATTTTCCAGTGTGCCAGATTATTTGTCCTTTTTGTGTCGGTTCGAATATTGCAATTTTATACATTTGTGTCTATAAGCGCGTGTGAATCGGTAAAAGAGTTCGCGACGAGTAAATTTTTGACAAGTATGAGGTGAATAAAATTTCACTAGCTAACGAGGCTAGTGAAATTTGCGACAAATTCATAGAAAATTTTGACAATTGCAAATATTGTTGACGTGTATAAATTTTCTGCAACAAATTTAAGCAAAAACAATAAAACAACAATGGAGTTTTTGGTGGCACAATTAACAAGTATTACACTATATTACATATTTCTTGAAAATACATTTATTTAATGTTTCGAAAGCTTTAATTGATTAAAAGCTTAAATTGATGAATTGCAATCACTGTTTTCTTAAAATATTCAGTTCTCTTCAATTTATGATATTTGATTTCACACAAATCTGCGGTTGTCAAAAAATATTTCATTTCACACAGCAGATTGGCAAAACTGTCTCACCATAGTAAAAATATTATTCACCAGCTTTCACCACAGAACTTTGTTATCGATTCACACACGCGCTATGTACATACGTATATATGTACATACATACATATGTATGCATCTTGTCACCATGAATGCAAAGGGCGCTATATGAAACTTGGAAATTGTACAGGATAAGCCAAAATAATAGCGGTCTTCTAGTCCAGTTATGCATACTTGGACTGCTATACCATTTTAACGTAAAAATCAAAACCCAACAGAATTCTACATGTTAAGGGCCGGTTGTTCAATGTCTGATTAGCACAAATCGGAGGTAGAAGCTCCGGTTAAGCACAACTACTGCTTTATCGATCACATGTTACATGCATGATGTCGAAATCGTCGATAGTGTAGTGGTAGAGATAACCAATGTCTGATTAGCACAAATCGGAGGTAGAAGGTCTGGTTAAATAAAACTACTGCTTTATCGATCACATGTTACATGCATGATGTCGAAATCGTCGATAGTGTAGTGGTAGNCAAATCGGAGGTAGAAGCTCCGGTTAAGCACAACTACTGCTTTATCGATCACATGTTACATGCATGATGTCGAAATCGTCGATAATGATGTTTAACCGGCAAGTAGTGATAACCAGATATTGAACAACCGGCCCTTAGTATGCTTAACTGGGCTATTCATCTAAAGTGATAAAGGGATAAATTGCTAACCAGACATTAAGGGCCGGTTGTTCAATGTCTGGTTATCACTACCACTACACTATCGACGATTTCGACATCATGCATGTAACATGTGATCGATAAAGCAGTAGTTGTGCTTAACCGGAGCTTCTACCTCCGATTTGTGCTAATCAGACATTGAACCACCGGAGATGAGTAACCGGCCCTAAATGTATCAGTTTATCCGCATTCTTTCATGAACGCACCTTGGTAAATAATTGCACAAAATGGTTTATTATTTAACTTATATGGCTAATTACGTAGTACGTAATGTTCGTAGCAAAATCGACCACCTGGCAGTCTGTCAGGGTTGAGTTTTGCTGAAATTAATAGGTTCTTTCCCGTACGCTGCCCGAAACAGCCCGGACTTTTTCACCGGGTAAAAATGGATAGTGTCAAAGTGCATTACAGCTGTTTTGTGTTTACATGTTGCTTACATTTACTTGGTGCCTTTAAGGAATAGTGAATGTATTTTCAATCTTTATATACTTAAAACCAAATGAACTGTTTCTCAAATTCTGGGCACGAAATGTGGTTTTGTGCGTTCCCGTACTTCTGGATTATGTTCCATTTTTGAGAGCAAACTTTTCGCTTATTCTCTAATTACCGGATCCGGCCCGGATTGTTAGGGAAAGAACCTAATACGTTTATCCACCAAAATCGTTTGATAAACGGTTTGTTCCACACGAGCCCGCGGGTACCCAAAACAGCCCGGAAAGTGTTCCTCACGCTAGAAAAATGGGTAATAGAGAGCAAATACCTTCCACTTTTGGATCGTAAATGTCTTCTTCTTCGTGCCCGAAACAGCCCGGACTTTTTATCCGGGCAGAAATGTACCGGCTGTTGTTGAAATAACAGCTGTTGTTTGTGTACATCCAATAGCAAATTTTGTAAAATAGAAAAATGGAAAATAGCACTAAAGTTTCAGAAATGTCGGTATTTGCTAATTTTTTTAGCTATATACGATAAATACACATAAAATCATTGTTTAGAACTGATTGTTGATTCCGGGCACGAAAAGTGGTTTTTTGCGTTCCTCACGCTCTGGGCACTTTTGGCACGGGTTGACATATTTTTGACACTTGTGAGAGAGTAACTTATTTTTACGCTCTTAAGGCCTGTATGCAGTTCTCAAGAAAAGCTGAAATTCCATACAAAATGACGTACAAGAAATGGCTAAGAAATTTTCTTAAGTCAAATTTCTTTCAGGCAGTAAGCAGTTCTTAAGAAATTTGCTACGCTTTTTACTACGGTTTTCTAAAGTTTCTTGTGAAAAAAGAGCACAAGGCAACCCAGGTTTTCAACAGAAATATATGCCCATTCTATTATTTCTTGAGGAAAGAGGGAGGCAACAGGCTGTGAAGTATCAAAAATGTCAAAATTCCTTGGACACACACGCGAAATAATGGCAATTTTTTCTTGACCGTTTTCTTGAGAGCTGCATACAGGGCTTAATTACTGAAATAGCCCGGAAAGCGTGTGGAACAAACCTAAAGTGATAAACTTTGGTTAAATATATAAATTTATCATTTTATCAAGTTTATCAAAAGTTAACTATGCTATGAATCCCGGAATGGGTATGAAAATGAGAGAAAACTGATAGAATATGTACATAGGTATGTCAGCATTTAACCCTTTAGTCATATATGAAACGCTTTTTAACCCTTTCAAGGCAGAGGCAAAATGGTTCTCAATATGTTTTCAACGTACTTTTTATTTATTTTTATTTTTTATTTATTTTTATTTTTAATATTTTTATTTTATTTTTTTTATTTATTTATTTTTTTTTTTATTATTTTACTATGGAAANCCTCTGCCTTGAAAGGGTTAAAAAGCGTTTCATATATGACAGACTCTGCATTAAAGGGTTAAATGCTGCATTCCATTATCTCTTTTCTAAGCGAAGATCTACGATTTTGAAAAAAAACTCGTGTTTTGTCTACTCGGTTATTCTCTGGGGAATTTATGCTTTATTTAAATTTAAAAAATTAAATTACTACACCATTTTAATTAATTAGTGTGTAGTCCAGTTTTGTTTTGTAGAAGTTTCGTTAGTATACACTTCAGTTTTTACACATTGAATATATCTGCATATTTATATATTTACGCGTATCTATTTACATTTATTTATGTACAAGTCTACAAAATCTTATTACTTATAAAGCGATTTTTAATCTTCGTTGCTTAACACACATTTTTTCAATTACTTCTTGTGTTGTAATCGGCACATCATTATGTACCGCTAACATCGTTAAACCATTCAGCCGCTCCTTAATTGTATAAAAAGAAGGGACAAATAAGATAGCATATTCAACAATTGAGTAGTCCACTTGCAAAGTGCGCTATGTAAATTTTTTTTAGATTTTTAGTTTTTGGTGGGTTTCATGTCCACTAACAGCAGAGTGAAAAATTTTTCTATATTCTGAAAAAAAATAGCATGAAATGTTAACTACTCTTGCAAAAGTCGCTATAATACTTATTTATACACTTTCAAATGTCTCCTCTTCGTATGAACTTAGAAAACTGCAAGAAAACGTGGTAGTTTCGGTGCCTAGTGGAAGAGGTCGCTAAAAAGAAGCAAACCAATCTTCCTAGAGGAGAGAACGCGAAAAGCTAAAAAAAGCTAGCTATGTAAAAGTTACTGTTTCAAAACTTGCAATATTAAATTTTTAAATATAAAATTTGCAAATCTACCATACTGCAATTTTATTTTTTTAATGGTATTAGGCTCTTATTTAACCAAATTTTCAGGTAATAAAAAAAGATGCAGTTCGGATGTTACTTGTTGTCGTAGACGTTTTTTTTTAATTTATGGTTTACTTTTATAAAATCACATAACGCTGTTTGCAAGTGGACTACTCATATATTCATTAAATGATAATTTGTCATCCGTCTGAAATAAAAAAATTTAAATCAGAAGGATAAAATAGTATTGTGTTCAAAAGTAAATAATTGTAGTTCAATGACGAAGGGGGGGATCTATCCCCCCATATCCCCCCCTGGCTTCGCCACTGCCTGGCAGCAATGCATTTTTGAAAACTATGAATAATATTACTAGTTTAAAGGCAAATAATTTTTTTCTTGTACTTTAAAGTCTTAAAAATGTATATGTATTTACAAGTTTGATTTGGTAACTCTTAGAAGGGAAATACAACCCGGAATTTCTTTGCACACGCAGCGGTTATAGGGCCTTTGCGCAATATCGGACTTGCGTCGGTAGTTTGTGTGGTGTGTGGGTTTTCATATTTCTATTCATATTTCTTCCACATATTTACTTGAGCAACGTTTCTCCAAAATTAGGTTTGCGTAATTTTATTGTGTAGTAATTTCCACAATATTGACTTGTACAAGTCTCGGGTTGCACAATGATTTTGTGTGGTTTAGTGGCCCTAAAAGTTTGTTTTTCGTTATGCAAATAAGCATACGGATTCTCTGTTTTTGTTTAAGCAATATTACATGTTTCTTATAACTATGGATTTAATTATAAAATTTTATTTATTATGTATTTGTTTTTCAAATAAAAGTCTGAAAAATAACAGTTGTGTTTGCTTTTGATACTTTTTTCAAGCTCGCGGCAACGCTGCGCCGGAGTTCTTCCGGATTGATCGCATTTTTGCAGGATGGTGACGATATGTACATACATATGTTTGTATGTACTTATGTATGCTGTAATAATAAATACTACATAAAATACCTACCATTGCGTATGCCATACAAAAAGCCTTGCCGCCAATCGTTACTGGAGTTGAATGACCGTAGCCGATCATAGCCAAAACCACAGTGGCAAAATAAAATGCACCAGCGAACTTCCACTGCGGTCCCGCTTTGTGTGGTTTGTTCTCGATAATCACTATTTCCATCATGCGGTAGTCTTCGGCGGTGACATTGTACTTTCTAACAAAATTATTCTTCACCGCTATATTTGCAAGCGTAAGTGTTCATGTATAGGTTGGGTTAAGCGAGTTTGTTGAGTATATGTACATATGTATTTCATGCGCAAATGTTTGTATCATTTTAAAATTTGCGATGTTGAATAAATGTTTTGTGTTTAGTTGTTTTGTTAGCGTTGGGCGAGTGTTTGCATGGTTATATTTTTTGTTTTGAAAATTGGTGTTTTTGTGATAGGATTTTGAATTTGAAAAATACAATTTTAATGAAAAATTTTGTGGAAATTACATAAATATGTATGCATAAACTTTCTACAAATAAGTATGTCCAAACAGAGTTTATTCACACTTTCCTGGTTATTGGGTTATTTGGTTTTTTGATTTTATCCTTTGAGTTTCAGACAATAAAATGCAGGGTGGGCCAAATAAGACCGACCAATGCTAAACACGTCTAACTTCTTTAGATTTTAATATTATTGTTATTTACTTTCTGCATGTTATAGTGAATGGCTTGGATAGTCATAATGGATACTTACAGCAAGACCACCAACAACGACTACAATACGCTATTCGTTTTTCACAATTAGCCACACAAATTGATTTTTTAGGTAATGTTTTGATTTCGGATAAAGCGCATTTGCAAGCAAAACTGTAAAATGTGGGGCTCTGAAAATCCAAGGACAACCCACCAGCACCAGTTAGGGCCGGTTGTTCAATGTCTGGTTATCACCACCACTACACTATCGACGATTTCGACATCATGCATATATCATGTGATCGATAAAGCAGTCGTTGTCTTAACCGGAGCTTCTACCTCCGATTAGTGTTAATCAGACATTGAACAACCGTCCCTTACACCCATCCATATGCACTGGTTAGTGCGGTGTTATGGCCGAAAACGCTATCGGCCCATATTTCTTCATGAGGATGATACGCCAGAGCCTATGTATTTCTGGGGCGTATTACAGAACAATGATTGACAACTTTTTGCGGCCAACGGCAGAGCAGCATCGTAATTTGTGGTTCCAAAGAAATGGAGCGACTGCGCATACTGCTAGGCAAACTATGGAGGTAGGTCTTATTTTGCCCACCCTGTACACTGAGAATAATTTTCTAGAATATATCAATCCTCTAACCTTATATCAATCCGTTAACCTTCCAAATTTGCTTTTTGCGGGATTTCTTGAAGTAAGGGTCAAAATGAGCCTTTTAGGCGCGAGCTAATGGGTTAAAATGGTCTTAAAAAATATTTCCCATGAAATTTTATTATATATGTCTTAAACTTCGATTTCGCTCAGACATTTATTTTAACTATTTTTTCGACTTTATTGAAAACTACTTAGGCCGAAACATGAAAACTTTAGTAGGCCATGAAATAAAAATACGAGCTAACTTTTGCAAATCCACCGGGAGTATTATTACTGGATGGGTATACTTTCAGAGAATGTTAACAAAGTCCGGGCTGGTTTCGGCTGTCCCACAGTGTAATTTGAGTTTAACTTTTTAGACAGGAGGCCACTCTCTTCAAGCACCTCAAAAATATTTTAATTGTTGCATAGCATTTTAATCACAACACTTTTTAACTATATTCGACTTTTCAAACAGGTGGCACCCCTCCTAAATGTAATTACCAGTACCCATCCCTAGTACTGCGCACACTTCGATTATTTTACGAAATTTCGAAAGAATTTCGGTAAAGCAATAATAATAATGCTGCTCTGTGATGAAATCTTTCAAAATTTTTTTTCTGCGGAAATTTCCTTCAAACAGATCGTTTCAGAATTCGGAACACATTTCCGATACTGTTAAAGATTTCATTAATATTTCGGAAACTTTAGTTTGCACGGTACAGTACATGCTCACCGAGTTACGACCGATTGTATTTTTAATAAAAATCTAGTTTTCATGTTTTTTTTACTTATGGCCGTTTAAAAAACTGCATTTGGGAAAGTAATGTTGCAAGCATAAAAAGGGGTTCGAACACAACTTGATGTGGCGGAGATTATGCGTATAGCTCTGAACCAAGGATGCATTGTAACGTTAATTTTAGCGTTTACCAAAAGTTTTTTATCGTTTAGGTAATTAGCAAAATAATTATTTTTTAACGAAAAGAAATTCAATCGTTAATGCTGAAGTTGTAACATGCATTTAGGTGCTCGGTGTTAGTAGTGAGCTGGCAATGGCATACAACAGTAGTGTCCAACCGGTAGCTCGCGGGCGCCTGGTAGCTCGCGACCTAAATTTTAGGCGCCCGCAAACAAGAAGATGAACAGAATATTTTGTATTGAATTGAAAAGTTTAAAAATTTGAAGCTTTTTTGGTACATAAGTAGGCTTTTATTTTTGAATTTTCACGAACTCATTCACTTCTTATCTTTCTATGCTAGACATGACAGAATCTCTGTTTCAGGATCTTCAAAGCAAAAACAGCGTAATCTCAGCAATAAAAAAGTGTAGTTATCTGATGACCTACCAAACGATATTCATTGCCAAATAAAAAGCGATTTCAAGAAATGTGACTAGGTTTCCTTACAAATGGATGAGTCGACCGATGTTTCAGACTCTCCGCACTTATGAGTGGTATTTTCTGATTTTTCCCTAAGGAGGCACTGTTAGTCAATCTGACTTTGGAAACTCGTACTCGTGGGCAAGATATATATATATATAACGTAGTGAAAAAGAAGGAAAATCTGATTGCAAAAACACTCAACCTTGACAATGTTATGAGCACGATCGTTCGTATTGTGAATTTGATACGCGGATGACCGTTAAAGCATCGGCAATTCAAAGCCTTGCTCGATGAATTTGAGAGTGAATTCGGTCACATATTCTACCACTCTGAAGTAAGATGGCTGAGTCAAGGTAAAGTGCTCTCAATATGTAACTTTTATGACAGAAATAAAGATTTTCCTGAAATCCAAAGGCAGCATTTTAACTGATGTGACTGCAAAACTAAATGATTTCAATACAACTTTGCAATCTCGAAATCGATGTATGGATAGAGCAGTTGACAAAGAAAAACTTTCAACATTTCCAGACGTTTGCCCTTCTGGAACAGGCTTTATCACAACTAATGGTTATAAAAACAAATACCGAAACGTACTGACTGACGAACATGTCAAAAATAACATGATTTTAGCCTGCACAACTGTGCAATATAAACCAGATTTTAAGAAGTTATCTGAAAATATGAAGATTCAAGCATCATATTAAGTTTATTGGGCATGTGCTGCGCGTCGTACGATTTGAAATCGGTGCGATTTGCAAACTATTTTTGATTATTTTTAGGGAAAGTAATAAATATTTCAAATGAAAACGGCGAGAAACACATAACTTACGTCATATCTATCGATTCAGTGCCAAATTTTGCCGTTTTGTTAATCAATCTCCGAAGAAGGTTTTGCAGATCGCATCGATCTCAAATCGTACGAATTGCAGCACATTCCCATATGTTTACAATAAAATGAATGTCCTTCATTAAAATATTATGCACTGTTATTAATTTAACAGCCCTATTCTAATAAAACCTCACAACTGAGTTGTGAGCAAAATTTTGTGAGATTTCATGTGAGGTCTATTTTGTGAGGTTATTCTTGCCCACACCTCATAAGAAAAAAGCTCAACCAAATCACCACACGAGGTGAAAAGCATTTTGCTGTCTAACAGCTGTTTCGTAAATAAAATAAATACAAAAGATGGATGCTGAACAACAGGAAAAGTAAATATTTTTTTGCAATTTATTTATTTTTTTGATAATTACTGACTTTATTTATTTCGTAGGCGAATTCAAAAAGGAATAAAGCAGGAGTAGCTCCAGTACTTCACACAGTTTGCAATCCACAACTTGGTGCAAAAGTTTGTATGGAAATTAAATCCTATGCCTGCTCTAACTCTTCCGAAACTGCCGAAAAAACATGCAATAACTCTGCCAATAACACAGACACTGATAGCGAACGAAAATTAACAAAACATTTGCTCAATAAAAATCGGCTGTTTTTCTCTTGTGAGGGTCTCATTCGTACATCATAAATTTGCGTATGAGCTTTCGTATTTACGCCAGCATAGGGATAACCTCACAATAGTCAGAAACCTCACAATAGTGAGTGTGGTGATTTTTGTGAGGGCAACAGAATAGGGCTGTAACTTAACTGTACAAACTTTAATAATAAATAAATATTTTAAAAGGATCAGTTAGTAGAATATATACATTGAATATAAGAAGAGTAAAACGAGTTAACGCAGTTAAGATTGAAGTTAAGCTAGCGGTGCCCGCGTATTATAGCGATAGTTTCAAAGTAGCCCTTTGTCCAAGTTCTGTTGGACACCATTGGCATACAACAACTTATCGTTGATTTATTTTGTTTCGATGTTAACGATTGATGATTTATTTCGTTTCAGTGTTATACTAGGTTCACATATAAAGAGATTATCCTCATTTTCGAGCTTAACACCCTAATCTGTAATTATAAAATAATCTCAGATTTAACCGATAACTTTTCGGTGTCCATCCTAGTTTTATCGATTGTTTTTGCGAAAGAGAGGAGAAATGCCAAATGTAAAAGTAAACAAAAATGTACGCTAGCAAGTAAAAGAGGTTTGTAAAGGTATTTTTAATAAAATGTTAAGTTAAAATATATTTATATTGCTTATTATAGCAGAAAAACGTGATCACGGTGGCACAGAGAAGAAACATAAATTTTCCTTGAGATGTGGGAATAACAAGCACAACAAATTTGACGGCTAATAATCTGAGATTTGCCTGTGTAAACGGGGTGATTAAAAAACTAGCTTTGATTGAGATAATATTGATATGTGAACATAGTTTTAGCGATTGAGTTTTGTTTCGTTAATTTAGCTCTGAAACGAAACGGAATTATTTTGATAAGTTATTTTTGCGCATCAACAAAACGAAATCGATTCATGTAGTTTGTTGACCATCTCGGCTTTGAACACATCGAAAACGACATCACTACTCGACACGACATTAAGGGCCAGTTGTTCAATGTCTGGTTATTAGTGTTGCCAGAGAAAAATTTCGTTTGGGGTTAAAACGGTCGAAAAAAGAGCTAAATAATACTAATAGTAGCTGAAATGAAGAGCTACATATTTTTGTTAAGGTTGAGCATTTATTGACGTAAGGTTGTTTTTACATTTTCGGCAATTTCAATAAAAACAACGAATTGTATAAGCTTAAGTGCTGAAAAAATCGACACCGTGCTATATGCATGATGTTGAAGACGTCGTATTCCACCATTGCTTAATATTGGAGAGGAAGAAAGGGGGCCTACTGATTTGGAACTGAAATAGTACTAGGGGCAAATGTTATTCATAATTTAAATTAAAATTAATTGTTATATGCAAATACATATTAGGGGTCTTCATTTAAAGTGATAAAGAGACAAATTGCTTAAATTTATGAGTTTATCCGCATTCTTTCATGAACGCACCTTGGTAAATATTTGCATAAAACTGTTTATTAATTAACTTATCTGGCTAGTTACGTTTCATTAAAGGCGAGTTTATACAAGGTGGTGTTGATGGCGAATTTAGATTTTCGCCGCGGTACTTATAAATGTCAAAATGATGTGTTTGTTGTAAACAAGGCGAATTCATATTACAACAAACACACTATTTTGACAATAATAAGTACCGCGGCGAAAATGTAAATTCGCCATCAACACCACATTGTATAAACTCGCCTTGGTTTCATTCTTACCTCGTCCATTGTGTTCATTAGCTTTTGTGTGTTCGTAGCAAAAGCGACTACCTGGCAACCTGTAAGGGTTGAATTTTGCTGAAGTTTATACATTTATCCACCAAGGTCGTTTGATAAAGTGATAAACTTTGGTTAAATAGATTTTCATACAAATTTTGACAGTTCATTCATCAAAATGATAAATTTATCATTTTATGAAGATTATCAAGAGTTTATCACTTTTGATGAAGACCCCTATTATATAAAACTTCAATTATAATTGAATTTTAGGTAAGAACAAAAAATGTGTTATTTTAAAATCTAGAAAATTTTAATCTAGCAACTGATAAGAACTGATTTGAATAATTGAATTTATACATATATATGGACATGTGTATAACCTAATAAACAGGAATGTGTGAACAACCTAAATTAATAATATGTACATAAATTTCTTTGCAAATTACATCTAAACTTATGCAAACAACCAATTTTAATACGTACTTAATTGGCCGTATGCATAAAACATAAGCAAATGCTTTTTCTTAAAATTTCAGACCTTTACTCGAATTTTTTTCAAATAAATATGAGTGAAAGGTATGACATTTTAAGAAAAAGCAATTGCTTAGTCTTTATGCATATGGACCAATTTGTGATACATAGTAGTTAATTATGAAATTGAAACAACGTTATATGAATACCGTACTACCACTTAGGAAGTGTGAAGAAACGATAGATTTGTTCCACACGCGCCCGCGGGATCCCGCTGGTGCCCAAACCAACCCAGAAAGCGTTCCTCACGCTTTAAAAATGGGTAATAGAGAGCGAATGCGTTCCAATTCTGGATCGTAAATGTCTTCTTCTTCGTGCCCGAAACATCCCGGACTTTTCTTCCGGGTACAAATGTTTAAAAAGTTAAATTGCCATAACAGCTGTTGTGGAAATGGAAAATGCCACAGAAGTTTCTAAAAATGTAGTTATTTGGTAATTTTATTCGCCATAAAGATAAATACACATAAAATCATTGTTTAGAACTGATTTGCTGATTCCGGGCACGAAATGTGGTTTTTTGCGTCCTCACGCTCTGGGCACTTTTGGTACGTGTTGACACTTGTGAGAGTATAACTTATTTTTACACTCTAACTACCGAAACAGCCCGGAAAGTGTGTGAAACAAAGCTAATTCTAGTACATCAAATGGCCCAGAAAGCAAAACGCTAGAAAAATTGGTAATAGAGATGGGATATGTTCTACTTTTGGATCGCAAACGTATTCTTCTTCGTGCTCGAAAGAGTCCGGAGTTTTTTTCCGGGCACAAATGGAAAATGCCGCAAAAGTTTCGGAAAATATAGATATTCGCTCATTTTATTAGCCATAAAATCATGGTTTTTCTTTCAGATTCTCCGAAAATAAAAGCTAAGCAAATGTTGCAGCTGCTCTAATTGAAGCAAGTGTTTGAAATCACAAAAGCAAAAACAAGTGAAGCAGATGCTTTTTGATTCCCGGCAGGAATTGTGTTTTTTTTGCGTTCCTCATCTCTGGGCTCTTTCTGCACATTTTGACACTTGTGAGAGAGTAATTTATTTCTACACTCTAATTACCGAAACAGTCCAGAAAGCATGTGGAACAAAGCTATTATGTTGCAAACTGACAGTTTTCAAGCATCCGTTCATGCAATTTAACGCATGAAAAACTGATGTCAGACATACCTACATAGCTATCCACGGTTGGCTTTTTCGTGTTTACTCATAGGGTAAATTACGAAAATAGTTATAGACGGAGAGCTCATGACCAAAAAACTCATCATACTTCAGATCGATTGAATTTTTTTGTGAGCTTAGCTTGTTAATATATAAATCGAGATCTGGAGGGCTGGCTGCTAAACAGCGGTCTTTATTATGCATTTTTAGCGATTAAAGATGTCTATGAAAACCGAATACTTAACATACTTCAGACGACTTGAAATTTAATAGAATTTTATTTACAGTGTATATAAAATGAATTCAATGTTGCCTGCCAATTCTGATGGTCTTAAAGTACTGCCAGCCCACGTTGAAATTGCATTGTTGCAACTGTAAAACAACATACTTCAGATGGGCTGCCCTTATCACAGGACGTTATTAATATTATAAATAGATGAAATATCTACAGCCAGCCCAATCTACATTTCATTTCATGGCTGGCAGTACTTTAAGACCATCAGAAGGGGCTGGCTGTAGACATTTCATCTATTTATAATATTAATAACGTCCTGTGATAAGGACAGCCCATCTGAAGTATGTTGAGTTATCGTGGCAACCATGCACTTTCTACATGGGCTGGCAGTACTTTAAGACCATCAGAATTGGCAGGCAACCTTGAATTCATTTTCTATACACTGTAAATAAAATTCTATCTAAATTTCAAGTCGTCTGAAGTATGTCGAGTAATCGGTTTTCATAGACATCTTTAATCGCTAAAAACGCATAATCAAGACCGCTGTTCAGCAGCCCGCCCTCCGGATCTCGATTTATATACATATTAAAAAGCTAAGCTCACAAAAAGTTTCAATCGATCTGAAGTATGATGAGTTTTTTGGTCATGAGCTCTTGGTCTATTACGTGAGTGGTTGAGATGAGCGGTCAACTTAAGTTTCAATTCAATTGTTCATATATTGTTTCATATATGTATGTGTATTGAAGTATTTCCCATCCATTTTTGTTAAAATCACCTGGCTAAATGCGCCAATGTTGTTTTGACGTCAGATTTCATCACGCGAGCAGTAAGCACCTAGTAATTCAAATAATTTTCCTTAACCTATTCATAGGGCCAGTTTCACAATCTAAACTTAAGTTGAACTTAAGTTCTAGTTGAGAAAAATCTTAGCTAAGAACAGTTTAAGGTTTTGTTCAAGCTTGCATTTCACAATGCGTACTTAAGTATGGAAAATATATTGTTAAAAAGTATGGCAGGACCACAAAAAATGCTTTGTTTACATGTTTTGACATTTCTTCAAATACAAAACAACTGAGGAGATAGTGTATGCGGTTTATGTAAAGTGTAATATTTGAGCAAAGAAATATAAAATATTGAACTATATATTAACAAAAATGTCAGAAAATAAGAGGAGAATAAATTTCGGTCGAAATGAAATTGATTTGCTGGTGTGCCTCTTCGTATTCCGAATCATTATCATCTTCCCAACTCAAATCAAAATCCATTTTGTGCCTTTACTTTATTTTTCCGAAAAATCGTTTTGCTTCTCAATCAAAATTTATCATAAGCATCTGTTTGCTAAATCAGCTGTTTTGTCGACTTAGTTTACTTTTAGTCGCCGATAGCCGCGACTTAAGTTTAACTTAAGATTTGCTCAAAAAGTGGTTGGTGAAACGCAAAATCTTAAGTTAGACTTAAGTTCAACTAAAAAATGTATTGTAAAACCGGCCCTCAATTTTGCTAAAAATCGGACTGTTTTAATTATACACAGCGGTCATAAAAACACCGTTTTGGATGGTTAAAATTATCTAAAAAAATTAAAATTACAAAATGTCGATCAAATTTGATCGAAAACATAAAGATACAAATTTAACGATTATTCTCGATCAATATGAAAAAATAAAGATTTCGCAATGATCTAAAAATAAATAATAAGCGGTTATATGCGATCCTTGCGCAATAAACAAGGTGCAGTAGTTAGACAGCGTTCCTTGTTTATTTTTTGATATTCGGCTATCTTATAGAGGCAATCAGAAATGTGTTGTAAATCAAACCGATTTTAAATTCTACGATCTGCAGAACGTGCCTGCATGTTACTTTCACATCAGATGAGAACGTTGAATGTTTCTACGGGGTTATTGCTTCTGCTGTAAAATTGTAATGTCTTCAATTCTCCGTTAATATTTTCTTAAAAACGACTTTCTTTTTTCATAGTTAAATCCAGTTATGTAACTATTTTAAGCATTGGTGTATGAATTTACCTACATATACATATAAACAAACTGAGATTTGTCGCTGAAATAGTGTTGTATTAGTAATTGCTAAACAAAGTGGAAATGAGTAAAGTAGCAAGGAAGACCTTCTGTCGTATGAAGCACAGTTAGTAATTACTGGCATCAATTTTTTTAGACACAAAGGAGAAGGGATGGTAACCACGTTTTTTATGATTATGGATTTCTTTCAGCAAACAAGCGTTTTGTGTACATTTAAATATGGGTGTATAAATATATAAATACATACCTATGCATACAAAACTTACTAACTACTCGAAATATTTAGATATTGAATTGTAAATAATATAAGTAAGTATGCAGATACATAGATTTCGTTTTGGAGTTGAAAATTGTTCATTATGACTTTACCTTGCAAGAATTCCCAACGCTTCGCTTCGGTCCGCGACTCGAGGGAGTCGAAGACTGCCGCACCAATGAGCAAATAAGTGAATGTACAGACGACCAGCGATAGAGTACGAACGTTCTGACGCTTCATAGTAAATCTGAGACGTGTTGAACTACAAATTGATTCTGGAACGAGCTATGTATATTATTGGATTATCAATAATTGTCAACTCTAAATTTCTCCAGATATTTATTTCTTGAATTTGTGCTCTTCAAACTTGCAATAATTTAAAGTTTTAAAAAATTTCGTACCTAGTGGACTTCTTGCAGCTGCGCACCGAAAAACAATAGAAGTAAAAATCAATAATAAAATTCTATCTGCAAACACCCAGCCAGCATAATGACCGTAAACGTACCCGAAAGCACAATTGCAGTCGAAGAGTTGTCAAGAAAAGTACCTACAGAAAGTTATTGTTGAGCGGATATTCCGTCTGGGGATTTTCTATTTGTTTGACTAATTTTTTAATTCTTTGAAAGACTACTTTATATTTTACGAAGAATTTAAAAGTACTTAAAATAGTACATCCACGGAAATAAGCCAAGCTGGCATTACTTAATAAACTTTTGCATTTCGTCTTGATCATCATTGAAAACAAAACTAGCAATTCGGAAATCTGCGTTTTTAACAGCCAATGGGACTGTTTTGCGTATAAGAAAATCTGATTTTTTAACGGGCTCGTCTATACCATACATACAGTGACTCAAACAAATGACCACGTGTTGATTTTATTCAAATATTCGCAATGTTTTTCGAAATAATTTATTTATTTTTGATATTTTTAATAAAAATATCGTCTAAGCTTTAACTAAACCCGTGTAAATCACAGTTTCAAACTTTATACAAAATTTAGAAAAATACAACAAATTTTCATCAAAATTTCAACTTGTAGGTATGCAGTTTTATAGCCTATACAATTTTAGTCTAATGAAGTGCAAGCTTAAAATGGCTAAAAACACGCGTTGATTTTTGAGAATTTTTTTTTTCGGTGACGGATTTTTTCACTTAGCCCGTACCCGAGTACGCCCATGATAGTTCAAACCATGATAAAAACATAGCAAGGTAGAACCGTTCTCTCAATTTGTCGGCCATGATTTTTTTTTTT
>NW_016157373.1:293965-316733 GCF_001687245.7 Rhagoletis zephyria
TTCTTAGGAGCTTCTTGTACTCCCGTAACGTTGTCTTGTAGGTCTCCCAATGTCCCTCACTACCAGACGCAGTAGCCTGGTTGAAGGTTTTCCTGCAGTTCTTGCATGAAATCCTGATTTCTTGATTGGTGCTGCTTTTTGGGGCATGCAATGTGCCAATTGCAATTGCCTTACTGCAGGCCCCCGTAAAATGGTCGACAAGATATTCCAGCTCCTCTAGGTTTGCTGGAGTAGCCGGCTCTCTATCTTCTGGCAAAAGCCTATCCAGCTCTTCCCGATACCTATGCCAGTTGGCATTTCGCAAGTTTCTAGTTAGAGGAGCCTTGGGCATTCCCCCTACTACCCCGAATTGGATATATCGGTGGTCGGAAAAGGAGTGCTCCTCAAGCACCTTCCACTTCCCGACCAGACATTCCGCATTCTCAGAGATAAGGGTAACGTCCAGAACTTCCCTTCGGGATTTTGTAATAAAAGTGGGATCGTTCCCCCTATTTGCAATAACAAGCTTGGAGCTAAGTATGAAATTAAAAAGTGACTCACCCCGTTCATTATCGTCGGAGCTGCCCCAGGCATGATGGTGAGCATTCGCATCACCTCCCAAAATTAGCGCCTCCCTCGTGCTGGCCACTAGGTCCTTTATGCAGATAGTTGGCACCTCCTTGTCGTGCGCTAGGTACATGGATGCCATCTTAATTGGTCGTCCGTTTACACTTAGACTGACCGCTGTTGTGTCCTCGTCGCTAAATTGTGGAAGAAAGAGACACTTTAGTGTGATACTTATCAATATGCACGTCCTTGGTTTCCCCGTTGAGGCTCCACTTACCAGTCTGTAGCCCGGCGCTTTCAGCCCACAAATGTTTTGTCCCACCACCCAAGGTTCTTGGATTAGGACGATGTCGGCTGCCCCTTTAGCTGTTAGATGGAGCAGCAGTGCAGCTGAAGCTGCTTTACAGTGGTGAAGGTTAATCTGCAATACCTTCACCATTTTGGCCGTTATCGCCCACGTCGCCTATTAGGGTGGAGTTGACCTCGTCTTCCGACATCTCGATCAACTCCTCCTCCGTATAAAGCCGAAGCATGCGTCCGAACCCCAGCGAAGACGTCGATGAGGCATAACCCCCGGTCAGGTCGTCCATCGGATCAACCTGCTCGGATTCCTCCTCCATCTCCACGTCGCTGTTGGCCTCCTCCGGCTCTACCTCCGCGATCAGGTTCTTCGCTGCGTTTACATCGTTGCTGTAGACTTTAATTTTGGCCATGTCACAGCCGTAACGTATCACCCCGCTCTTTTGCTCCAGCAACTCTATGGAGTCCTTATTAAGAAGCAAGACAACCTGCATTGTCGCTTTACCGCTCTCATTGATTTTTACCATCTTCGAATTTTCGGCAGGTAGCTCCGGGTTGTAGAGCCTTATGGTATGCAGGATCCTTTCCGGTTCCGCTGGCTTGCAAGGCAACCATGCTCTCGCTCTCGGTCGCACCGGTAGGTCCTTGAAGTCGACCGCCCTGAGCTTCGCACCAGGGTAGACTTCTCCAATGCCTGCGACTGTCTTCTTATATATATCCGCTGATATAGCATCCTCGCATGCTATAACCCGGATGTTATTTTGGAACCACCCCGCTCCCTTGCAGGTTGGCGGAGGTCCCGGATTCTCCAACATGATGGTGATAGCAATGTCGGCCATCGTGGCCTTAACCTGCTGCCTCAGGGTTAGGCTGTCTTCATCGCTCTCGTCAATGACGCCAAGCAGGATCTGCTCCTTAGCTACTTCAGCAAAAGAAGGCCCCTGCGTTCTGACCCTCTTCGCATTGTTGGGCGCATTTCCCCCCGATCTATTGCGCTTACTGGAGGGCGCCTGCGGCTGTCTCTCCTCCGGCTTGCGGTAATCGGGCAGGACTGCGTTTGCCCAGTCGATTTCTGTGAGGATCTCCTTCACATGCTCTTCCTTCGCCTTGCTACACAGGTCAGGCCTAGTGGTGAATCTTTGCAGGATTCGTGCAGCCAGCTTCTTCTGTCGATAGACCGCTGCAGCTGGTTCTGGCCTCTGGTCAGGCCTCGTAAAGGCCGTGGGTGTCGCGGGAGGACCGCCCGGGGACTGCGCCCCAAATTCAGCCTTATCCCCGGCTGAAATCTGCATGCCAGGTTGGCATCCACTGGTGCCAGGAGTTTCCCGGGGTGGACTCCTTTGAGCATCCCCACCGCCGATTTCCTTCTTTTTTGCAAGAGCTTGGCCGGGTTTCACCATTTGCTTGGTTTGCCGCCGTTTGTCACCGCACTACGGCTGGTGGAGGTACTCTGCATCGCTTGAGCCCCTTCTTTAGTGGGCCGAGACCCTTCCGACGCCTTAAGGGGGCCGGTCCCTTTATAATTTGTTTTTGTTGTTGTTGCTGCTGTTTTTGTTGTTGTTGTTGCTGTTTTGTTGTTGTTGTTTTTTGATTTTTATCCATAGTTGTTTCCACGAGCTGCGGAGAAAGAGTTCGTCCACCCGGGCAGAGGNGTACTCTGCATCGCTTGAGCCCCTTCTTTAGTGGGCCGAGACCCTTCCGACGCCTTAAGGGGGCCGGTCCCTTTATAATTTGTTTTTGTTGTTGTTGCTGCTGTTTTTGTTGTTGTTGTTGCTGTTTTGTTGTTGTTGTTTTTTGATTTTTATCCATAGTTGTTTCCACGAGCTGCGGAGAAAGGGTTCGTCCACCCGGGCAGAGGTCCGCGATGCCCAGGTAAGGCCTACTTACATCCTGGGTGTGGCCGCCTCCCAGAGGGCTCCGTTCGCGACTGGGCTACTTAGGGGCCCCCAACCTGGCCGATCCTCGGTACGGTGCGCGTGACGCCTTGATCCAGCCCCTTCAGACCTCCAAACCACGATCAAAAACCATTTCCATATGACTAAGCTATTAAGTAGTTTAGCACATAGCACTGATTCCTGATCTTAGCTGAGCACCATTCTGACATGGCACAGAATCCTCTGTAGTGCCCATTTCCATTCGGCACCCTCGTGGAGGGTTCAGCCGGAGGATTTTTGCCGACCTTCTTGTAGGGCAACAAATACATCATTTGACATAATTTTCTTGACAATATTGTCCGTTGTAAACCCTAACTCATGACAATACTGTCACATGCAACACATGCACTTTTTTCAGTTATCCATGCATACTTTTCCATGCATGCGTATATGTTCATTGCCTTGACAGCATTGTCCAATGTAAACGCGCCGTAAATGTTTGTTGGGAGTTGGTTTAAAAGTATCAGTGCCAAAATTAGTTGGTATCGAACGAAAAGTATCGAGTATGTACTTGTATTTACTGGTATCGTTTCATCCCTATTTTCCATTTCTAAATGTGTATTTTGCGAAGCCAAGGCAATAAATTAGCCTGGCTTTATATGTGCTAGTTTATTAAACGTCGCGTACTTATCTTTATACATTTGGTGTTTCTGCACACGTACGTAGAAGGATAATAATTCAATAGACTTTGGAATGCGTATAAACAACAAAGTACAATTCACATAAAGTAGGTGAGAAAATTATAATTAAAAAACGGACGAGCAAAATTGTCCCCACAAAGCCACTTGTAGATACATATATTTACATACTTCTTTATCGTAGAAGGTGCTGTAGATACCAATAATATATTTTTGTGACAAGTGAACATGGAGTGGACAAGAGAAAAAACACTCGCTCTTATAAATGAATACCGCAAACGGCGAGGCCTATGGGATATGACACACGATGATTATCGGAAGAAAGATGTTAAGCAAAATCTCTTAATGGAAGTTAGCAGCAGTCTAGGCGGAAACATACCTGTTGGGGAAATCGAAAAGAAATTCCATACCCTACGTACTCAATACCACCGTGAAATAAATCGAAATAAGCGTAAAGAACCTTACAATTCGAAATGGTTTGGCTTTAAGAACTTACAGTTTCTAAGCTCGCCCATGGCCCGTCGCTTGGCAAGAGGACGTGTTAAAAATGAAATCTCGGAAGAGAGCACTGTTACCACTAAATATATTATAAGGGATTTGACAACACAACAACATGAGAACAGCGGCAGTTCTGCGAACTCAAGCAACAATTTAAATGAAGAGTTTTTAACATTGCATCAGAAACCAACTATAACCATAGAAGCTATGGAGAACAACACAAGCCGTCGAAACGCGAGTCGTACAAGAGCGTTAGAAAAATTAATTGAAGAAACTACCAAAGATGTTGAGGATATTGATGATAAACCAAAAATCTCTGTTTCCTTGAGTCACCACGGTTTTACTGCTGAAATGCACCCACAGGAAGAAACAAATAATCATGGAAATCATTCAGAAAGTCACACAATAGAGGACGATGAGGATCACATAGAATCACTCCAAATACAAGCAGAAGAAGAAGGTATTGTATACTCTACGTCGAGCGGTGCTAACGGGTGCGATGGCGGGCCAACAAATCAACAGACTATACATCAAGGACCATTACCTACCCGTATAATCAAAATACATCGCCGTGACACATGTACCGAGCCTGAATTTTTTGAGGAGGATGCTGTGGCAACACTAGACAACAAGCGCGTTTTCTACGAAAGCACTGGGCAGCAACATTGTGCAACTATAGTTACGTCGACGCCAACTGTAGTATCGAATACAACAAATGCATTGATGAATCCCAAAATCAAAATTCACCAGCAAAAAAGGCAACCTCAATTGCCAGGGCGAAATTTAGATGAGAATGTGTGTATAAAAACTGGGACAATGCGCGACGAATTTACAACGTATGGAGAGTACGTGTCTAATGAAATGCGTAATATAACGAACCGAGAAGTGTTATTGGGTCTCAAGCATAAAATAAATACTGCTCTTTTTGAAGCACAAATGGCTGAACTACAGAAGTGAAAGCAACCCGATTGACATAGTAATGTTGGTTTATGTAGTGACAAACGAGTTCTAAAACTATTTAAAATAAACCAAAAGCTTTAGCAAGTTATTTTTATATTTAAGGAACGTTTGCCCTATTCCTTTTTAAAATCTCAACAAGAACAGCTAGAATTTAAAATGCTCCGGAGTGTATAGCTTTTTATAGTAGCTCCTTATGCTTCTTTAAATCCTTACCGTGAATTCCATATGGACACATATTGACAAAATGTAAAGCAAAACGCATTTTCCCAATTTGTTTTTTTTTACGCATGTAAATTTATAAGAAAGTTTTATTTAGCTACCACAGTGAGGTAATTCACTCATAAAACTCCGAAGCAAGGAATTTGGCTGTATATTCATCACACAAATCTCGCAAAAAAACTTTAATTTATATCTGAAATCGTTCAATATGTACATACATATTTACCTTTTTTATGTTGAAGAAATCGTTATCATTTCATATACTTTAGGGCGGGTCGATTTTTTCCCATAAAATCGCATATGCGGAAAATGCTCAACGTATCATTCTGAACAACTTTGCTTAAGAAACTATTGGTCTAAAACCAATTTAGAGCCAGCGAATTTTAAGGGGAAGTTTCATATCAGGTAATACAAAATATTGTGGGAAAAACTTATACAAATTTATGAGTGTAAGGGTACAAAAAGCACTTCATTTTTTAATACTTAAATAAGAACGTTTTTAAGTCCTACAATTCCAAGCGTGGTATTTTTTTTTTTTTTTTTACGAAAAATCAGTCAGCCATAACACTTCCACGTACGTGAACGTAATGTTCAGTTCCTTGTACGTGGCATGGAACTAGTGGGTCAGGAAGTGATAGGTCTTTAAATTCTAAATATTCCTTCAAATGGTTGTGCGGAATGTAGTAATTGTCGGTTCTGTTAAAATATTGTCATCATCCAAATCTATCATACCGAAATAATTGGAGCAGTCAAAATTAATTTCACATTTCTTGTACTCTTTAAGTTCTTCTATTGTCTTTCATCGTAAAGCATTGATAGCATGACATTTCCTGCATGAGAAAAGTATGTGTTAGAAGCAGACTGCCGTATATAATGGAATGTTAGTATTTAGTGTTAAAGTACATGGGAACATAAACTCTTACAAGGTATTCTTCTAGAGTTTTTAAGTTACAAGGTGGTGAACTTGTTGAAACGTATAATCGTAAAATTCGGCCGGCCTTGGTTAGCCAACGGGAGTGCGCTACAGGTCCAGGTTTTATGTTAGCTATTTTATTTTATTTTGTCGGAACCAGGCAGGGCGTAATTTAAGTCCGATTTCAATAATTTTCAACGGTTTGCTTTTATGTGGCAAGCACAATAATAATACCGAGTTTGGTACACATTGATCGAACGGTTACCGAGATTCACATATGTGGTCATAAGTGGGCGGTGCCATGCCCATTTTCCAAAATTTTATAATAAACGTATTTTTTGCTAAATAATTATTGCAAACATCAATTTTGAATAAAGTAGCTACAGTATTTACTGATTTCTAGAAGATTTCGTATTTCTTTAAATATCCGTTATATGGGATGTGGGCGTGGTTATGGTCCGATTTTAAAAATTTTCGATCGTTTGGTATGTTGTACCAAGGTCAACAACTGTGCCAGTTTTGGGAGAAATTGGGGGAGCGGTTCGCAAGATATACACATGTAATCATAAGTGGGCGTGGCTATGCCCATTTTCCAAAAATTTCTTATTTTTGTCGTCTAAAAATCATTTTAAATATTAATTTTGAGTTAATAAGCTTCAGTAGTTAATAAAATATCGCAGTTTTCGTATTTCTGAAAACTACCCTTATATCGGAGGTGGGCGTGGTTATTGTTCGATTTTGCCTATTTTCAATACCATCAGTCCTACGCTAAAAAGAAGTAAACATACCAAATTTCGTTACAATATCTAAAATTCTAATCGAGTTATCGTGTGCACAGAAGGACAGATGGACGGACGGACAGACAGTCACCGCCACCAACTAAATTTCTACTAAATTATCGAAAAAGTTGTAGTCAGTATCTCGGAAACTAAAGGATATATCTAAAAACTGATAACACCAGTCGAAAGACCTTATTTCAAAATATATAACTGCATTTAGAACTAAAAATAGTCAAAATGGCGCTTACGACATTATTTTACCCAGGCGACGAAATGTTGATCAATATTTTAAACTTTTTAATCAGATTTTTAGAATTTGTTTGAGCATGCAGTTTTGTAGCCCATTAAATTTTAGTATAACAAAGTCCAAGTTCTAAGTAGTTTAGACTTTCCTTTGAGTTTTAGCAATTTTTTGTTCACGCATTTTCTTCCATACAAAATATGCTCGAAATTTTTTTGTATGAAGAAAAAGAGCAAAACCTTCCACAAATACAAATTCCCAAAAATCAACAGTAGATAAGTTCGCGCATTTTCTTCCATGCAAAATATGTTAGAATTTTTTTTTGTATGGAGAAAAAGACCAAAATCTTCCACAAAAACAAATTTCCAAAAATACAAAAACAAATTTCCAAAAACAATAGATAAGTCCTAGCTACTTTAAATTTGCAATACAAATGAATGGGTTACAAAACTGCCTATTCAAAATTTTTCTAGGAAAACTAATTAAAAAGCTCAAAATTTTGGTGAAACTTCTTCGAATTTTGCTAATTTTTGTACAAAGTTTCATTAACATGGTTTTTGTTAAATAACGAATCAGTACAAAACAAAATTGCAACAAACATGGTGTTACCGGATCCGCCATTCCCACGCCAGCCGGTTCTACGTACCGGAATGACTCGGGTTTTACCCGACCAAGGGCTGTTGTTTCGGTGATCTAACCCCGTTTAGGTCGGCGAAGTATCTCAGAAGTTGTTCGTCCATAGGGCTACATTTGCTACGTATTCTTCTGCTCAGGGCAGGTNTTTTATGTTAGCTATTTTATTTTATTTTGTCGGAACCAGGCAGGGCGTAATTTAAGTCCGATTTCAATAATTTTCAACGGTTTGCTTTTATGTGGCAAGCACAATAATAATACCGAGTTTGGTACACATTGATCGAACGGTTACCGAGATTCACATATGTGGTCATAAGTGGGCGGTGCCATGCCCATTTTCCAAAATTTTATAATAAACGTATTTTTTGCTAAATAATTATTGCAAACATCAATTTTGNCCAGAAACTTACACCTGCTGTGTATGCCAGAGACGACTACACCACAACTCAACCTCAGCCTGCGACGAGTGGAGTCACCTCAGAGTCTGCTCACTCCTACGGACTCATAGACAGTGGACCACATGATTTGTGGCCCCCTGCTCCTCAAACAGAGCAGCTTTCACTGCTAACCCCAGTCCACCTGAGCAGCTCANGTACACATTGATCGAACGGTTACCGAGATTCACATATGTGGTCATAAGTGGGCGGTGCCATGCCCATTTTCCAAAATTTTATAATAAACGTATTTTTTGCTAAATAATTATTGCAAACATCAATTTTGAATAAAGTAGCTACAGTATTTACTGATTTCTAGAAGATTTCGTATTTCTCTAAATATCCGTTATATATGTGGGCGTGGTTATGGTCCGATTTTAAAAATTTTCGATCATTTGGTATGTTGTACCAAGGTCAACAACTGTGCCAGTTTTGGGAGAAATTGGGGGAGCGGTTCGNCACAAACACCACAACATAACAACACAATAGACCACACCACAACCACGACAAACCACACAACAGACACAACCACACCACCATCCAAACGCCGCCGCCAACAACTCTTGGAGGAACTTCCTACAATCTGCACGGTATGTCAGACCAGGATATTCCGTAACGTGGCATCAGTTAAGTGCAACACCTGCCATGGNGATTTCAATAATTTTCAACGGTTTGCTTTTATGTGGCAAGCACAATAATAATACCGAGTTTGGTACACATTGATCGAACGGTTACCGAGATTCACATATGTGGTCATAAGTGGGCGGTGCCATGCCCATTTTCCAAAATTTTATAATAAACGTATTTTTTGCTAAATAATTATTGCAAACATCAATTTTGAATAAAGTAGCTACAGTATTTACTGATTTCTAGAAGATTTCGTATTTCTTTAAATATNGGTCCAAGAGATGAAGTTGCACAGCAATTCAACATTGTTGAATTGTGCCGTATATAACGTGCACCGTCGAGATCTCAAGCTTGATAATGGTGGTGGCTTAGCGTTCATCACGCAGCACACCGTGTNTCGATCGTTTGGTATGTTGTACCAAGGTCAACAACTGTGCCAGTTTTGGGAGAAATTGGGGGAGCGGTTCGCAAGATATACACATGTAATCATAAGTGGGCGTGGCTATGCCCATTTTCCAAAAATTTCTTATTTTTGTCGTCTAAAAATCATTTTAAATATTAATTTTGAGTTNGGTGCGCTCCTCAGAGGTGAAAACCGTATGGTAGTTGGTGACTTTAATGCACACCACGACCTTTGGCATTCATGCCTGTCAAACGATCGTAGAGGAATAGACTTGGCTGAGCAGATAGACGATTCGACATGCTGTACAATGAACGACGACGCACCCACCAGGATTAAGGACAGCTGCTGATAAACAGCGTATCATGGCGGCCTATGCTGACTTTGGCATCAGACCATCTGCCCATTGTCATCTCGATCGATATACCAACCGACTTTGCTTTCGCGGAACACCGGACCTATATCAACTTTTTTAAAGTTTATTGGAAAGGCTTGTAACTTCGCCTCTGGTGTGAGTTAGCTATGGTCAACCGTGAGGTCACTGTCCAATCCGACGAAGCAGGACGACAGGGTCGAAATTTTTTTCGGCGAACATGCATCGTCGGTCCCGCAGCAATGCGCGAGCTATTTTAGCCGGCAATTCATACTGCATCCTCCGGTGGACAAAGCCATGCGTCGAGTGACCAGAAGGCTGCACAAACTGCCAACAACCTGTGCCCCTCTTGCTTTCACTAGCGGTGAAGTTCAGGTACCCATCGGGAAGGCGAAAACCTCCAAAGCCATGGGGCCCAACGCTGACACCGGTTCCTCTGCTGCCCAGACAACCGCCACTCCTCGCAGAGACACCAGCTCCTGCAAACACGACTGGGCCTACCGTCACCATTACCTCAGAGAAATACGTGCCCTAAGCGGAACGAGAGCGAACTACAGCTCTCCGAGCTTGACGAGCCCTATCTATGAATACGCGACACTTGGCAGTAGCCCAGGTCAACCTGCGTCACGCAATGCATCCACAATGTTGGCCAAACACCGACGTTTGTCACGAGGGCTAGGAAAGAGGTGTTGAACATCACGCTTAGCAACAGATTGGATCGGAACCATCACTATCGGACCACAGGATTATCCAATTTGTGCTAGGAGCAGAAGTCAGAAGAAACCGAGCAATTACGAACCCCAGGAAAACTGACTGGGAGCGGTACAGCGAAAATTTAAAGTCAAACTTGACTGAAATACAGTCCAAGAACAGGCACGTCGATCATATGAGGTTAGAGAACACCGTTAACGAACTGAATGGCGCCAAAATGGATGCCTTTCACTCCAGCTGCCCCGGGGCGAAAGCAAAGTGGAAGACTCAGCCCAAATGGTCTCGGGAGCTATCGGCGCTCCGAAAGCAGGTACGAAAACTTTTTAATATTACAAAGCGTACAGTGCTTTTGGAGGAGTATTCAACCAGTTTAACTAATTACAGTAAAGAGATCAGGAAAGCCTAACGGGCAGCTTCCGGAAGTTTTGTGAGGATATCACATCGACTCCTGCAGCCGCTAGACTGTATAATTCCCTGGCGAGGGATCATACTGACACCAGACTAGCAATACGGCTAACTAATGGTACCTGCTCAGGAAACGAGGGGGCGCTTGCCCTACTCTCGGCACACTTCCCGGATGCCACTCCGACCTCGGGCGAGATACCATGACAACGGACTAGGCCATCCCCAGCAGACTGGAAGCTAGCTAGAAGTCTATTCACCCACCGATCGGTATGCTGGGCTTTGGACTCCTTTGATCGGTACAAATCCCCCGAGCTGGACGGCATCAGTCCAGTGCTGCTGAAGCAAGGTAGGGAGTTGCACCGCCAGTGGTTCCCCGTGGTGTGGCAGAGGGCTCGGGTTATATTTATTCCGAAGATAGGTAAGAGAGATTACTCTCTCGCCAAGTCCTTCAGGCCGATAAGTCTAACCTCTTTTTTGCTAAAAGCAATGGCGAAGGTCATCGACCATGGAATCAGGAGCAACGTTCTTAAGGTATGCACACACCTATGCGATTCTGTCGGTGCGAATCTGTTCCGACAAAAATTACAACAATGCCGACCATAGTTTTAAATGAGGAACCACACACGTATACGATTTTGTTGCAGCGATTTATTCGAACATGTACAGTTCTTCTTTCCGTCGTGCCGAAATCGCAGACTGCCGCGTTTTGAGAACGAAAAAGGTCAATGGAAGGATTTTACAATAATAAAACAAAATTGAACGTAAGAAAACAAAACAGATTTGATGTAGAAAAGTTAAGAACTTTATTTTTGTTGAAAAATATTTTTTGTTTGTCTTTAAATTGACAGTTTTTACTGCGATAAAATCGCACAGATGTGTGCGTACTTACGTTTTCGAAGTATTAACGTCTGTAGCATCAAAAACGGTGCGGATTCGTTGCGACAGAATCGCGTAGATATGTGGATACCTTTAATGTGGCGCCTTTACACCCTGAGAGTAGGCAGGTCCACGGACACTGCACTATACGCCCTGTCCACGGAAATACAAGGTGCTATTGAGTGTGGGGAGACAGTACTCTGTGCCTTCATCGACATTGAGGGGCGTTTGACCACACCTCACGGTAGTGTCGACCGGGCGCTTGAAAAACGTAATGTGCAGGCAACTATCCGCAGGCGAATGGTCAGGTTTCTCAATACAAGGATATCGGAAACCGACATCAAGGGACGGCGTGGTACAGCTACAAACTACCAGAGGTTGCCCACAGGGAGGAGTTTTATCCCCGCTTCTGCGGAGCTTAGTTGAAGACGAACTTCTACGGACTTTCACTGACAATGGTATCCGCTGTCAAGGGTAGGCGGATGTCATTGTGATTATTGCCAGAGGGAAGTTCGTGAGCACTATATGTGATATAGTTCAAAGGGGACTAAACATAGCAAGAGGCTGGTGCTTGAGTATGGGCCGTCGCCTCCGAAGTGTTGGGGCTGTAGTCCCAAGATCCTGAGATGGATGTATACCATGATAGTTAGACCAATAGTTACTTATGGGGCAGTAGCGTGGGTCTCGAGAACCTTCGTTGCAACTCACTAAGCTTAAACGTCTGGCGTGTGTATGGATCACGGGGGCAATGCGCACATGCCCGACGGCGGCGCTGGAGGTGATTCTCGAGCTCAAGCCGCTGCACCTTACCATAGAATAGGCAGCAAAGCAAACTCTATTAAACTTCGCAAGAGAAGGCTTTGGTAGAAGTAAAATCCTACCATCGAGGAACAGAGACAAGCTAGGCTTCCAAATTCCATTAGCTCTGCTCCCCACAGATGACAGGCCCAAACTAGTTAACTTTGACAGGAAATTCAAAATAGTGCTTTGCACCAAGTTGACTTGGAGCACCTCTCTTATGAAGAGGCAGATAAAAGCGAGCTCAATGCAATGGCATACAGACGGCTCTAAAACTCCCGACGGTGGTCCACGGACCAAGGCTAAAGCTTTCGGTACTCATGGGCGTATACCCAAGTATCTTTCAAGCGGAAGTCTATGCCATTAGTCTGTGTGCAGAGATTAAACTGCGTAGGAACTATCGTAATGAAAGTATTTTCATCATGAGCGACAGCCAGGCAGCACTCAAGGCACTCTCATCATTAAATCCTCTCTGGTTATTGAGTGTATTGACAAGCTCAACGCCCTGGCTAGTAGTATATGGCCGCTGTGGTGTAGTGGTAAGCAGTGCGCGCTTTCACTCATCAGCGCCATGAAAAACAGCTTCTCATAAAAAACAATCGCCGTTGGGAGTCGGCGTAAAACGCGCACGACACAAGTCGGAGGAGGAGTTCGGCCAAACACTAACATATGTGTAAGCGCCAATCTATTATATTAGCTCTGATCCAATACTTTTCGTGAAAAATCCTGTAAAACTGTCAAACAGCAAAATTACTCTCTGAAGTGAGAGTAAAAAGTAAGTAACAATAAAAAGTACGGGAACAAAAAAAAAACATTTTTTCTGTAAAAACGTCCACCAGTGATTGCTTGACACTTTTCATGATTTTACCAGAAGAAAATGTTCGGGTAAAATCTTGCAACTTCATTCTCTACACAACTCTCCAAAAGTCGCTCTCATTTACAGGATTTTGGAGTACGGGAACATTTTTCCTGCAACTTCCTGCAAGTTCGTGTAAAATCCTGTAAGTTCATGGAGTACTGGGTCCGAGCTATTATATTATTCTAAGCGTAGTGTAAGTTTCGCACGAAAAAATGTTCGGTATAAATGCAGAATACGTACATTTTTCTGATTAAAAAAATGTATATTGGAATCGATAGGGGTCTTAGTCCTCATTATAAAGTTTTTTTTTTTTTGAGGTGGAAATAATAGTTTCTGGTGTTATTGAAGGTCGAAAAATCAAGTTTTGAATTTCTTTTAAATGGAATAACTAAAAAACTACTGTATTAATTTAAAATATTTTGATGTCGTTTGAAAGTTATTAAAAATATCTTTTTTTTTTTGTATACATATGTTTTACTTTTTGTGTAAGGCTTATGAGAAAAATTAGTTTTTATAAAAAAAAAACATGACAAAATTAATAACAAAATGATTTTTGTTATTAAATAACGTTACTGACAACATAAAAAATTAGTTAATTACATAAAAGAGAATAAGGTTTCATGAGATTTATATATTTGCATTAAAACATTTACATTTTACTTATTTTAAGTGATTAAAAGTGTATTACTATTGTATATATTTACCTCGTAATGTATACTGTGTAAGATGCACTCTGCAAATGGTGTTCAGCCACACTTCTTCGGCAACACAGAAAGGAAAATTCTACTTCCTGAGGATTATAATCCCTAAGTGTGGCCGAAGGTCGCCTACACAGAAAGGTGTTCTCTGCAAAAGGTGTTCATCCCCTCTTGTTCGGCAACACAGAAAGCAGAATTCTACTTCGAGAGGGTTATAATCCCTAACACCCGATTTACATGATTCAAGTACTTGAAAGCAATTCTTGCTCATTCTCTTTTGTGTTTTCTATTTGCTTTTACACGTTTCAATTCTGTTGAATTCAAGTTTTTGGTTCTTTAAATGGGAAGCAACGAAAATGCCAAAAGCAAAGCAAGAAAGTTGAAACGAATTGACGGTACAGACGCATGCGTACTCGTCCCTTTTCATCTCAACCCCTCTCTTCCACATGCGAGCAGAATTGAATTCAATACTTGAACTGTGTAAAAGCAGTCTAAGTGTGGCCGAAGTCCGCCTACGCAGAAAGGTGTTCTCTGCAAAAGGTGTTCAGCCCCTCTTCTTTGGCAACACAGAAAGGAGAATTCTACTTCGTGAGGGTTATAAGCCTAATTTTATCAATAAAGAATAACATGATTATACGTCAAAAGATAGGTACTTTTATTACCTTTCTAACGACATAAAAATCTTTGAAATATCATATCAGATATTTAAGTTGAAAAAGTCAATTTTTTTACTTTTTGACCTTAAATAAAACTTACATTTTTTGTTTCCACCAACACAAAAATGTGTTGTTGTAATCTGTATGAATTCCGTTATAGAGGCCACTATTTATATTTTTTGAGAAATGTACGTGTACTGCACTTGTTCCAAATGAATCTGATTGAGCCTTATCATGAGATTAATTTTCCCCGAACCGGTTCACTTTTCACTTTTGGTATGTACTTTTTTTTCGATACCTACTTGGATCGCAGTAAAAAGTATGGAGCACAAAAATATTTGGCAATTGAGAAAAGTATCGAGTATGTACTTGGATTTACTCGTATCGATACATCTCTACTGGGAGATAACCCACCAAACAATTTGTGTTGCCGGCAATAAGAAAACGTGTCGCCCTCGGATTTATTGCCGGTAATATTGCCATCGAATCGATTTCCTATTACCGGTCGCTCTAAAACGTCCGCCGAAGGCAACTCGCCTGGGTGAGTCGTTTTCTTATTACCTGAATGAGTCCTTTTCTTATCGCTTCAGGCGATATTTGGAATAATTTTATTCTCTTTAATAATTCATTTATTTTTTAGTATACCAAATTGCAACTTACAGGTCTATTCTGCGCTGATAATAAAAAGTTTGTAACCGGTAAATAAAGTTCCTGTCAATTTTTAAACCCTTTTCGCATTCTGTGTACTCTTGTAACCGGTAAATTTTGTTACCATCTCATAAGCTGGTAACAAAGTATTGCCCCGTGAAATATGCAATGCCAGAATTTGCACAATTCTTCATAGCTGAATCGCTGAATATTTTAACTGCATTACCAACGTTCCTAGAATCGCGGTGACAAGAACTGGTAACATTTTTTGATAATAAAATTTCCCGGTTACAAAATCTTCGGTAACGCGCATAATAGACCTGTTACAATCGGAATTAATTCATTTTCTCGTTGTGAGACTTCCTATTTTTTCAATCTTGTCCTTGGGCATAATTTAGATGCTTTTGGCCAATACTATTGACGCCATATTCATAAGTTTCAGAATTTTTGAGAACTTTTTTATTCAAAATTGACATGAACGAAGTGATGTTGCCGATTTGTCACCACAGCAATAAATCGGTGAGTCGCCAATTTGTTGCCATTGACGATTGTTGCCTATTTCTCATGTTTTGCATGGTGGGAAGGAACGCAACTATTATGTTGGTTGGCAGAGCCATCTGTCATTGAAATTGTATTAAATTTTCATCAAAATGGCAATTCCATTTTTGCTAGTGAATACAAAGATTTGTGTCGGACGTGGGTCCTACTTTCCTTTGGAATTAAAGTTTTAAAATGTTGGACAAAAATTGAATTGTTTGCGTGCGTGACTACGTGCGTTGAGTGTTTTATTTTGGTGCGCTAGTTTTTTGGTGGGTAATCTGGCTTTGGGACAGGCTCAGCGTAAGCGATGGCACAGCTCCCACCGCGGAAGAACCCCACACCAACTAGAATATCAAAGCAACACCTAACACCGTTGCAGACGTTGTTACAAATGGGATTCACTAAGCATCGGGCGTAAGTGAAAGTGTTAAAAGCGGCACAATTGGAATTAGTACTTTTACTAAAAATGGAAATTTATTATTATTCCAGTATTAGTATGTACCACTTCATTTCGATGATAGCTTAATCCAATTAACATTGTTATTGATTTCGTACCAAAATTAAAGAGCGATATCTGATAGCTCTAGAGACTCTAATCATTTATGTATAGAATGCTCTTGCGATCTTACTCTACATATCGTCGTTTTAAGTGTAAAACCGCGTAACGTCATTCTGCAAAACTGCGTAACTTACATTTGCTGCCAAAAATTGGATTTGCTCAAACATACTCTTGGCTCAATCCTTATCCATTCGTCCTGATATACACTGCCGGAACAAAGTATTGGCACAGCAAATTTTCCACAATATATGCAACAATTTTTATTCTAATATTTTCCGCCAATTTTGTATAAGAATATGGTTCATTCAACAATAAAAAATAGGCAGTGTCTACACACACGCGCCACGGTAAATTTTACCGTAGATCCACGACAATTTTTACCGTGGATCCACGGTANTAATTTTTACCGTAGATCCACGGTAATTTTACCGTAGATACACGGTAATTTTTACCGTAGATCCACGACAATTTTTACCGTGTATCCACGGTAAAAAATACCGTGGATCCACGGTAAAAATTGTCGTGGATCTACGGTAAAAATTACCGTCGATCCACGGTGTATTTACCGCGAATCCGCGGAAAAAAATTACCGTGGATTCACAGTGATTTTCGAAGCGTGCGAATAACTGTATTTTTTAACAGTAGATCTACGACAAAAATTAGTGTGGACCCGAGGTTATCTATTTTTCCAACGTGAATGAACAATCCTAATTTCTCATATAGATGTATCACGATAGATGTATGTAAATACCTAAGTTACTGCCATTCATTCAAAAATCAATTCGTTAATTAGTTGATAAAAATCGTGCAATAATAATAACCTTTGAGCGAAAAAATGACATTCGAATATTAATTATTATCTTTAATCTTTATTGGTTAACTCGAAAAATAAAGATCATCGTAAATTACAGTAGAAGGTACGAACAGAAATACGTCAGTATAGATAAACGACGATTACAACTTTTGATTTTCTGGTTAAAATTTAACAAATAATGATTATTTTCCGTATGATTAAATTATTTTGTGTATGATTAAACATACCATGATATCTTACTGTCGATAAGTAACTACTGCGCGTTGTTGCTGTATTTTCCTATTTTTCCATAGAGCACAAGGCACAGAACCAATCGCCAACCGGCTTCCTCTTTATCTCCACACACAACCAATGATGCCATAGGTAACATCCGTCACAACGTATAACATTTTTACACGACTGATGATGTTTTCCTCCACATACAGCACATTTGTAATCATCTTTAGCTCTTTTCATTCCAAGAGCAACCAAAAATGTTTCAAATGTATCTTTCTCCATGCACGGCATTAAAAGTTTTAGATGATCGCCTCGGGTATCAATGAAAGAATCGTTCAAATTGGCAGTGTCGATTTCGCTGCTTTTGATTTTTGAAGACGTGAAATCTCGTCCTTTCACATAATTTGACATCAGTAGCCATTTCAGCATCATCTCAAGTTTGGTGTCATTATTTTTTGTATCAAAGGCTACTCCACCAACTTTGTCGTCGTCCAATTTTTTTGGGCCCCAACTTTGAGTTGCCCCACGACTTCTACCCCTGGACGCTCGTTGACCTCTAGCCACCTCTCTGCCTCCAGCGCGTTGATGCTGTTGTAGTAATCGTTTGTTCCCTTCTTCCTTTGGGAGCGGTATCCCAGCCACTGTGGTTCTTCGGCCTTTGGGGGCTCCTCTAGGCTTTCCGACTTTACAAACATCTTTTATTCCAAAAAGAGTTTCAATTGTCGCCTCGTTAATCTTGCTACAAGTTTGAAGCTGTAAAGATGGCATCACCAAAGGCGTTTCTTTGTGGTCAGCAGCGGAAGGTGGGGTTTTGGGATTTTCTTCTTCCAGGACGACCTTTTCCGGCAAACGGTTATGAGCTGAATCAGTGCTGCTATTCGGGAATTGGCGAGTTAAATCGATCGGTATCTCTGGGTTCTGGGTTGGCTCAGTTAAAGTAGACAGAGGTCTGTGCCTTGTTATAACACATCTACACACATCTACATTAAAAAGGTGGTTCTTCGCGCACTTCGGAAATCAAACATCTTCTTCGTCAAGCAAAAATCTTCAGAAATTGCCGTGGATCCACAGTAAATTTTTACCGTGGTTCTACGGTAATTTTTTTACCTTGGATACACGGTAATTTTTACCGTTGATACACGGTAATTTTTTTACATACATATGTACATATATGTGCATTCATTTTTATTTAATTAAATTTTTGGGAGTGTCTATTTACACGCGCCACGGTAACTTTTACCGTAGATCCACGGAAGTTTTTACCGTAGATACACGGAAATTTTTACCGTAGATCCACGGTAATTTTTACCGTAGATACACGGTAATTTTACCGTAGATACACGGCAATTTTTACCGTGGATCCACGGTAATTTTTACCGTAGATCCACGGTAATTTTACCGTAGATCCACGGTAATTTTTACCGTGGATCCACGGTAAAAGTTACCGTGGCGCGTGTAAATAGACACTCCCTAAAAAATATAAAAATATAATTCTTAAACTTTGTGCAAAACCCGCGAAAATTCAGCAAATTTTCATCAAAATTTGTGACTTTTTGATCAGATTTTTTAGAAATTTTTCGAGTATGCAGTTTTGCAGCCCGTTAAATTCTAGTAAAAAAAATGGAAGTTCGGAGTTAGTCAAANACTCCCTAAAAAATATAAAAATATAATTCTTAAACTTTGTGCAAAACCCGCGAAAATTCAGCAAATTTTCATCAAAATTTGTGACTTTTTGATCAGATTTTTTAGAAATTTTTCGAGTATGCAGTTTTGCAGCCCGTTAAATTCTAGTAAAAAAATGGAAGTTCGGAGTTAGTCAAAAATCGCGTTGATTTCTGAGAATTTTTTTTGTTGAAGGTGGTTTGCATTTTTTCCATATAATGTATTTTCGAAAAAAAATTTTGTATGGAAAAGACTGCGGGGAAAAAATTGCCAAAAATCAATGGTAATTCCTAGCTACTTAAAGCTTGCACTTTATTATAATAAAATTGATTGGGCTACAAATCTGCGTACTAAAAAAAATCTGATTAAAAAGTTGAAAATTTTCATGAAAATTTGCTGAATTTTCGCGAGTTTTGCAAGGAGTTTAGGAATTAAATTTTTATGTTTTTTGTTGTAGAATGAACCATATTTTTATACGAAATTAGCGGAAAAATATTAGAATGANAAAGCATACTGAGCATCTTTCTCTTTGACACCATGTCTGAAATCCCACGTGATCTGTCAAATACTAATGCATGAAAATCCTAACCTCAAAAAAATCACCCGTTAGAATGAACCATATTTTTATACGAAATTAGCGGAAAAATATTAGAATGAGAATTGTTGCATATATTGTGAAAAATTTGCTGTGCCAATATTTTGTTCCAGGAGTGTATATTAGGCAGAAATGCGATTGCTTTGTAAAAAAGAGAACCATTTGGAAATATGAGTGTTCAGTGTTGCCGCCGCTCAAAGAACTTTCTAACCAAGATTAGACGAAAAAGTTACCAAATGTAAGGAAAAATAACCAACTTTTTTATTAGATTAATAATTCAGAAAATCAATTTTTATTTGCATTTTTGAAAAGTAAATACTTTTAAAGCTGTAATTATGTAAATACATATTTTAGAATATCAGTCTTCCCGTATTAGATGCATATGAATGAATGTTAATATCTTCGTAAACATTACCAGACTCTAAATGACGTTTTTAATTAAGTACAAAGGTACATAGTTTCCAACTTCTTTGTAAGAATCAATGATATACCTAATCAGCGTGAACAACCACATTGTATATATTTTAAGATTAAGACTAAACAATTAAAAATTGGACTTATTTAACTATATCGTCGCTCAGAGCGAAATACCTCGCATACGCCAAACGTAGTACCGCGTATACGATGGTAAATAAATTTTACAAATGCGCAAAAAACCGATTTTTTTTTAACTGTGGAATGGTATTTGCACTGAACCTACTTGCTATAAGATTATTATTATTAATCTTAACTTAAATTAATAAAGTAAACAGTAATGGGAAGAGAATAAACAAATCCTTTTTATTGTACATACATGACGTAGTATTGGATTCCGCATATACGAGGTATTTATATATGTACTGTCTAAGTATGTATTCATTTGAAGTAGTCTAGCCGACCATGTATATTATGTATTCTGTACATATATTATAAAACAAATACATACATACATATGTAAGTAGTAATAATACATTCATTCCAAATATTCTTACTTGGTTTCACTGCTGGGGCTGCCACTGCTGTTGCTACTCTCCTCAACCTCGACAGGTGTAGCTGGCCTATGTCAATTAAAAACTACAGTAAATATTAAAAAATAACCAAAACGGGAAAGATCTTAACAACTTCACAGGCAAGAAAAAAATAACCAAAATTGGTTAAAAGTAACCAAAACGGCAAAACTGTGAGTGTTTTTACTCTCTTAAAAATAATTTATGTAACCTTGCATACGCGGTTTTGCATTCTTTCGATACGCGGTTTTGCATTTTGTTGATACGCGGTTTTGTACTTTAAACGACGATATGATACATCAATGAAAGTAAATTTGCGTGTAAGCGCATAAACATCTCATGCCGGTATGGGCATAATCAGGAAAATTAATAACTGAATGAAAAAAATAAGTTTTAATTCATAATTTAAACAATTTCGAATGACAAATAAATTTTATTTTTCATTGAAGTACTTTCAAATGATGAATAAATTTTCGTTCATCATCGAGAAACTTTTTTTTTTGGGTTTTGGGTATGTTGGCCGGTTTATATGTAGAGTGCCAACACTAGTTTCCCTCCATGTTATTTATATTAACTACACAAGATTGTTGTGCGGATTTTCACCATTGGAATATTGCTATTAAATACAGAATTTCGCGAAAGTGTACACTTAAAACATCACAAATGTATAAAAACTAATAAATACGTGTTAAATTAAGTTCATTTATTCGATTCATTTGCGTGAAATTCATCAAAACGTAGAGCGGAAAGTGCAAGTGTTTTTTTGCAAATAGCTCTTTAATTAATTTAAAATGTTAATTTCCGGTCTTGGATTGTTATTATTGGCGTTAAGACGCGTCGATTGGTACCACTCTCGAACTTTTTGCGTCCATTTTGACCTACCTTCGCTATGGTGCACTTTTACCTTTTTAAATATTAATATTTTACGAACTGTAGGAATAACCGATAAAAAACTAATGACGCCACCATAACGATAATTAATTTGTCTTTCAGCTGGTGTACATAATTTATAGCTTCTTGTATTTTAAAACCAAAATCACCAAAAAAACGAACAAATGTTATTTTTTCATGAAATAATCTTTTTTGAAAAAAACTGCATAATTAATGGTAAAGAAATTTATATTATTTAGAAAGTACAAGTTATTTTTAATTCGATATTACATATTTTATCATGATGTACTTTTGGGTTTCAACAATTCAGTGATAATAAAAAATACAACTAAACAAAGCAAATAAACCTCTTAAGGGCCATTCACATACAACTTTTCTCGCTTTGCTTGACAACAAAGCGTGAAACGCAGAAGGTATGCTACAATAAACGCTTTGACAGCTTTTGCGTTCTCCTTTTCTTCCTTATATTTCATATGTAAAATAGATAATATAATAATATGCATTAATAATAGCAATAAAAATTCCTATTTACCCTATTTTTGTCATTAAATGCAAATGCAAGCGCACGAGAAAAGATACATGTAGACATCTGATTGCCAAAGCGGGCAAAAGTTGAGAGTTGCCCAAGATTTTGCTTCGTTTTGCTTTGCTTTGCTTCAAACGTTTTTTATGTGAGCATACTCATGCATATGTCTACATCGATCTTATATGTCAAAGCAAAGAACTATCAAGCAAAGCGAAGAAAGTTGTATGTGAATCAGCCTTTATATCTTCGTTATTTTTTGCCTGCGCCAAATAAATTTGGTGTTATTATGCTATCTATCGGCATTTTTGGTTATTTTATAGCTAAACGGTCACTATTCTACACTTGTTCTAAAAAATTACGCAAACGAAGGTGATGCCAACGAATATTTAGTATGACGAATTTTTGGTTTTACTATTAATATCACTAGAAACTGTAGAGTAATGCTTGAAACACAATACAAATTGGGCGATGCCGTCGTTCACCGTTCGCCCTGCTATTTCGCCAACTTTAACAGAATTAGAGCGGTAGCGAAAACAGCTGATACCATTTCGTCACACTTATAAGTGAGGTGACCATATTTTGAAAAACGAAACCATATTTAGAAATGATGAAATGATAACAAATACAAATATAAGGCAAGGGGGAATTATTATAAATTATTTTATTTTAAGCCGGATTTAACGAATCGTTCACTGTATTTTTCAACAATTAAAAATAATTCGTGTTACATGCTGTTTTCTTTTAAATCTTTGAAAATAAAAAAACATACGGCCACCTTTGTTGGCATGACGTGTGTCAAGTTAGCACTACACTTTTCGAAATTGGAAAAGTTA
>NW_016157373.1:316833-334133 GCF_001687245.7 Rhagoletis zephyria
ATGAGCGAAAGGCCGGACATTGCCCGAGGCTTTGTAAAAGTAGTTAAAAAGGATGTGGTTGAATTTTGGGAATGCGTTGCAATTGCAAGAATTAAAGCGACACAATATCTAGTTGAATGAATGCCGTTAAAAAGAGGGAGCATACATTTATCATTTAAGCTAAATGGATCAGAACTGTCTCGTAGCAATCTCCTTTTTATATTAATGCAACAGTTGGCTGCAGCACGTTCTTTCTCCTGAGACAAAAGCGCACCGGCCACTGAATCCATTATATTTTACTTAATTAAGGAAAAGCCTTTTCAAACACGATACATTTTTTTTTTTTAATTTCACTGTTCACTTGCGATTATATTTATTTTGATTTGTTTGTGTCAAAGCAGCTGATTAAGAACTTCGAATTTCACTATTTTAGTTGGCTCACATCACATTCTTATTTTCAATCTCAAACAACTTTGAACCATTCCTTTTTTACTCTCAATTTTATATGATTTTAAAATGTTGGCAAACTTAAAAAAAAAAAAATCATGGCCGACGAATTGAGAGAACAGTTTAACTGTTTTTATCATGATTTAAAGTAACGAATACATTTGTACATTTGGGGTCTTCACAATTCGTTCCAAATAGTGTCTAAGGGAGCGTTCAGACAGAAAGCCGAGCGGCACCGAGCGAAGCATGGCGGAACAATGCGAAGCTGGTGGTGTTCTTACCAGTGATGGAAAAGTAGGCACAATAGTACAATTTTTGGCACTTTCATTCGCAGAGGCACTTTTGGCACAATTCGTATTATTTTGGCACAATCATAAAATGTAGAAATTTAGTATAAAATGCAAATATATAACAAAAAATCACATACCACATTATAGATTAAAAAAATACAAAAAGTGATCATTAAAAGCATTAAAAAATTTGGGGCCGTAGAAATATTTACAAACCGCTGAATTCTATTCTGAATACGCAGTTCGAAAAGTAAGTTTTTGCAACAACAAGCTTTATTCAGAATTTTTAGAAAGATTCCAAGGTTGCAGTCCATTAAATAAAAGTGCAAGTTTTTGCAATATCCCGATGATTTTTAATATTTTTTTAGTTAGTAAAGTTTTTGATGTATAACTTTCTTGTTGATGTAGTATACAAAAAAGTAGTATTGAAAAAAAATTTTCTACTGCGGAAAAAACGTCAAATTACCAGTATTCGACCCTAATTTAACTGTAATAAACGCTTTCGATCGAAAAACGAGTTACCTATTTTTTTTTCTGAGTTACGATTTCTTTTGAAATGTTCAGTGGCCCAAATTATGCAAAAAAAACTTCTTTTAAAAATGTAATTTTCATTTCATAAAATAGTGTTTTTATACGAGTAGTATTTAGTTCCTACAAACGATGTATTTCAATGTGTATACAACATGAAAATTTTGTACAAAATTCCTTAGGCGCCGTACGCCGCCGCCGCCGCGCCGATATTTTCGTAACTCGGCGGCGGCGCGTGAGAAATGACAAAAAACGGCGGTGGCGCACTATGGGCGATTTGGGGGAAACAATTTTCAAAATCAAATTGCGCCTCTCAGAGGTGAGATAAATCAACGATTCTTTTTTTTTGCGTAAAGGATTTTTATTGTAGAATAAGGGAAAATTACAAAGAAATGCGACTCTAAAGTTGCACAATTACAGGACTCATGGAAAGGACGAGAATTAAATAAAAAGATTGAAAAAATAAAAAAAAAAAACAAAAACAGCATGACTCGTAAATGAAATAGAACCAACGTGGAAGTATGAACTTTCAAATAAGACCAATATCAATACAATCTATGGGGCCATTCCAGTGTTATGCGTGTTATATTTGTTACGCTAAGGATTTTTTTGTTAATGTCATCAGATCTACACCGTTAATACGATTTTCAAAATGTATGTGCCAAATTAAAGGGCTTGACCTTTAGATGTGCAATAAGGTTTTATTTTTTTTTGAAAAGAGCTGCCACCTGTTAAAAAATTATATTCAAATTATTTTTATAAGGTTAATGAATTATGTACATATTACAATATGGGTATCAATCGAAATGGCTTTGAAAATGCTTTATTTTTAAACTACATGTAAGAGGGTTGCCACCTGTTTAAAAAGTTAAATTCAATTTCCGCGTTTAACCTTAACTGGTAGAATAATTAATAATAACACAATCAAATTGAATATAAAGTGATATGGTCAACAAATCGTAAATTAAAATTAACCTAGCTAACAATGATAATTATATAATAAGTTCTTCATCAGAATCATTGTTAGAGATGCTCTCGTTGTTGTTGTTGTTGTTGTAGCGGCTACAACAACCCCGCCCAGATCGGTTGGTATCTCAGTCGTTGTCGTCAAGTTCCACTAACGGCAACCCTAGGAAGCGTGCAGCTTCTGTGGGATCTGTCCACAGGGACAGGGCCGTTAGGGTAGTCGGGTTTTCCGGGCATGCGAAGAGATGGTTCGAGTCATGTGGGGTCTCTCCGCATGCCGGACATTCGTTCGGCACATCCTCATTCAGCCTACTCAAGTAGGAGTTTAACCTGCTGCAGTAGCCGGAGCGAAGTTGGGCAAGTGTAGTGCGTGTCTCCCGAGGCAGATGAAGCTCTGTCTCGTCAATGTCCGGGGGTGGTATGCCTAGAACGGCATTCACAGGTCGAGAGTCTACATAACTCGAGACTGAGTCCCTGTGAATGCCGTCCCACGACAGCCGGTTCTACGTACCGGAATGACTCGGGTTTCACCCGACCAAGGGCTGTTGTTTCGGCGATCTAACCCCGTTTAGGTCGGCGAAGTATCTCAGAAGTTGTCCGTCCATAGGGCAACATTCACTACGCATTCTCCTACTCAGGGCTGGCATCGAGTCAAACCCTGAGATGCTCTCGTCTTCTGTTTCACTTCCTTCTGCGTTAACAATCTGTCTATAAATGATACGGAAAAGAACGAATGACCACTTTATTTTTCATGAGCATGAAATGGTATTATAACTTTGGTCCGATGTTTGTAAGTACCAGAATAAGAAGAGATAGACCCATTAAAATGTATACTTAAATGATAAGAACGCCGAGCGGAGTCGATTTAGCCATGCCCGTCTGTCCGTCTGTCTGTCTGTCTGTCTGTCTATAACATATAGCTCCCATAATTATGACCGGCGTTTCGCTGGGTCACGTCTAGGAATCGAGATTTATATATATCTATCTTATAGGGGAAATTGTCACCTTTGGTGGTCTTTTTTTTGACATAACTCGAGAACCACTAGTCCGATTTTGCTCAAACAAATTTAAAAAAATTAAAAATTACAATTCCTTTAATCTGTTCATATAACGTTTTCCCAGCGAAACGCCGGGACACGTATAACTTCTTTTTTACTGATATAACTTTCCCCGGTAGTTTGAACCCTTCCCGATCACTGACCCCTACCATTTGTCTCACAGTGTTATTAACGAACGACTTATGTTTCATGTTGACCATGTTATATTCAATTTGATTGTGTTATTATTAATTATTCTACCAGTTAAGGTTACAACGCTGAAATTGAATTTAACTTTTTAAACAGGTGGCAACCCTCCTACATGTAGTTTAAAAATAAAGCATTTTCAAAGCCATTTCTTAAATAATTTGAATATAATTTTTTAACAGGTGGCAACTCTTTTAGAAAAAATTAAACCTTACTGCACATCTAAAGGTCAAGTTTTAATTTGGCATATACATTTTGAAAATCGAATTAACGGTGTAGATCTGATTTACATACATACATTAACAAAAAATCCTTAGCGTAACAAATATAACACGCATAACACTGGAATGGCCCCATAGATTGTATTGATATTGGTCTTATTTGAAAGTTTGTACTTCCACGTTGGTTCTATTTCATTTACGAGTCATGCTGTTTTTTTTTTTAATTTTTTTATTTAATTCTCGTCCTTTCCATGAGTCCTGTAATTGTGCAACCTTAGAGTCGCATTTCTTTGTAATTTTCCCTTATTCTACAATAAAAATCCTTTACACAACAAAAAGAATCGTTGATTTATCTCACCTCTGAGAGGCGCAATTTGATTTTGAAAATTTTTTCCCCTAAATCGCCCATAGTGCGGCGGCAGCGTGGCCCGGCGGCGTATACCTCTAACACATATTAGGGACACAACAAGTTCTGACCATTTATTTCTTCGTTATTTATTTATAACTATATACCTATATATAAACCTTTTTAACATACTTTGTCAAAAATTCTCAAAATCGACGCAAGTTCCTAAATAAATGGTCAAAACGTATAAATAAATAGTATCCCTAATTATGTGGTCACTACCGTATACATACGTACATATCTTTTAACAATACAAATTTTTTGATAATCTATTTCAATCCACTTAGATGCATTTAAAAAGAAAGTTCGAAAATGAAATCAGGAAGGCAATTGAGCTCAGCCATCACCGCTTGCACCAAAAAATCTAAAAACATATCGGCTGGAAATGTATAATATTAGGATATTAGATTTAAGTACATATGTACGTTGGTGGCAAAAATAATAGAAACGCCTTATTTTGCTTAATTTTTGGCCACATTTCCTTTGTTTATTAATGTTTAATGTACTGTGCTTAGGGTAATGTATTAAGCTTCTAATTTGATGTAATGTACTTAGCTTCTAATTTTTTGGTGAATAATTAGTTCATAAGATTTTATGAAAATAAAAGAAAAAACAAGTATTACATGTGTCATTACTGATAGATTTCTATATCGTGGGAGACAGATCAGACTAGACAAATTTTTACATCAACTGTGAGTAATCAACAATGATATGAAAACATGACAGACTTGATGTGTCATGATTGATCGGTTATTACATCAAATTTGATTGCACATTACTGACTTATATTTCTATTGATCACTCATAATTGTCGAAGATTTACATCACTGATGATTAAAATTTGAATGCCGAACTCAAAGGGAGTAAGCAGTCTAGCAATATGCCAGAACGTATATGTTAGAAGGAGATGAAGCATCACACGTACACAATAGTTTCCATCAGATTTTTCACACTGCCCTTTAGAATTTGATAGAAACTTCGCTACAAGAATTGTGTGATGGAAACTAACACATTCTCATTTATCTTACTAACACATTTGCAAATTTTGCGTTGGTTAAAAAGAGACCATTAAATAAGGCCGTAAGTTAGAGGAAGACGGAAGATCACATGTACACAAATGTTTACATCACGTTTTTCATATTGCTCTTAAAAAGTTGATAGAGATACTTGATTGAGATCTCCATCACCAGTGAGTATCACATGATCAATCAAATGACTATCACTGTTCTTGTAGGGTTGAAGGTAGCCAGTGACTGAAATCTCTATCAGTCTTGCTACTCAAATGATTTGTCAAATGGCAGTCACTGTTCTTGCAGGGTATGAACTGGCACTTGCATGATGTGACACATGTCGCTATGTTTTATAGTTCAACATTTGCAGGCCTCTAATTCATATGGCTAGCTAAGGCAAAGAACATAGTGGCGCGGCAAAGAGAGCGACAAGACATTTTCTGATAATAGCGAAGAAAGATACAAGAAACGTTAAAACATAGTGGAGCAACCGTCAGCTCAGAAAGCAACGAAAACAAATTTTGTTGCTCTTTGCCGCTTTCTTCGCTTTTCGCTTCCCTATGTGCTGCTACATTGAAAAATAAAGGTTTGTTTTTGGCGCTATTATCGCGAAAATGTCTTGTCGCTCTCTTTGTCGCGTCACTATGTTCTTTGCCTAAGAGTGAAAAGTTGCTAAGTCAAATTGTAGAAATTTTACTGGAGAGAAAAACAACCTTTCTAAACATTTCCTTCAAGAGTTTTGCAAAAGGTTGCGTTGCAAATTAAAAGATTTAGAATTTTTTGTGAGCTTATCAAATTTTCTGTGCCTCTTTTGGACTTAGTAATTTTGCCTTAAATTGAATAGAAATGGGAAGAAATAAAACAAGCACGTTAGTTAATCCTTTTGGAGACATTGCGTTTTTTAATTTATCTTGCTTCCTATAGCCAAATATGAGTTTTTACAAAAAGTGCACGCAGATTAGAGGATAATGGGTCTTTCTTTGTAGGACTTTCTTTTCGTTGGCAACTAAACTGCCAACAATTTTTAACTATTAACAATGATAATTGGATTAAAAAATAAAAGTCCGGGAATAAAATTGTCACTGAATCGGGTTTCGATACAAGTACTTTCTTCCGATACCTACTCAGTACTCGGTTCAAAAGTATCGATACCAAAATTGCTTGGTATCGGACGAAAAGTATCGAGTATGTGCTCCGTGCAAGGGCTTTTCAAGACATCAAGAATACCCCTATTACATTGCTACGTTTAACACGCACTATAGTGGTAATGAGAGCAGCATCTTTACAGATGCAATGGCTCAAGGCAATCCGGTTTGGAGAGTAAATATAAAGGGGGAGCTTGGAACGTTTATTCGATGGTAATCTCGCTTGGTATATTGTGTATACTATTTCACTGAGTAAAATTACAGCTTTTTTCAAGCTATGAAATTTTTACTCTAAAAAGTTCGGCCGAGTTAGCCGAGTGTTCTGTTCGGTTTCGGCCAAACTTCAAGAAAATAGCCGAGTGTTCGGTTCGGTTTCAGTCAAAAATTCGAGTTCGGTCGGACACTAGTATAATATTTAATAAAAAAAAGTTGTGTAAAGATCCCTCCCGTCTCATGTCGCTTTTTCTTTATATCGATGTTTGCATCCCGCCGCCCACAAAAAAAAATTCATTTCGAAAATATATATTTTTTTTTATGCAGAGAAAAAGCCTTGGCTGCAACTGGTAACAGAGGAGTTCAAATCGCTTCCGATTGGTTGCTTGCTCACGTAAATGATTCTACATTAGACGAAAGTAATCCCCGTGAATACATTTTGTATGCGTGCCCGACCGGACCTTTTCTACAACAGCTGGAAGAATTTTGGAATAAGTCGCGCATAGTGTGCGGTTGGAACGGTGCTCACAACTACGTACCACATATCACATTGGTTTCATTTTTCAAGGTAAATTATCTTTACTAGTTCTTATTATTTTAAATATTTTTGGCAGCAGCTGATTTATACTGGTTCGTCTAATTGCACAAGGAAAAAAATCTATCCCGAACCGCTCCTATTTTTTTCTTATGCAATAATATTTTTTTTCTCTTTGACAATGATGATTCAAGTCGTTTTGTTTTTGTATCATTTGTAGGCATTGAACCAATGATAACAAACAACATGCTTTGTTGTAAACCAAAATATTAACTGTATTTGTCAATGTTTTTGTGGCTTATCAACATTTTATATTTAATATTAACATTTACTTTTAAAAAGACCCAAGGCGAATTCATACAAGGTGATAGCGGCAACACAAAACAAAAAACTACACTAACAAATTATACCTGCGATGACAATCAGAACAAAAACAAATGTACAACCAAAACATCATTTTGAAAATCAGCACAATTCGTCTTGAAATCAGCAGCTCCGGTACCACCACCTTGTATGAATTGGCCATGAAAACGACCCTGTCAGCAATTAGAAGATAATTGTGTCGCCTATCGCCACGACACCAAAAAAAAAACAAAACACTTCTATCTTCTTAACAAGTTCTCGAACGATTTCTACTGTTTTTGAAGTTTTGAAGATTAACAAAATAAATTTCGAAAATTCGTTCAAGTACAATATTATTTTTATCAAAGCGAATTCAAACAAGGCAGCGGCAGCACAAAAATAAAAAACTACACTAACAAATTATACGCACGATGTCAATCAGAACAAAAAAATTTGTTGTAAATAAAACAAACATAATTTTGACAATCAGCAAAATCATCTGCTCCAGTAGCACCACCTAGTAGAATTGGCCTTGATTTTTATTTTTCAATTTAATAGGTATTTTCAATTAATGTGCAAATAATAAAAATACGCTCTTGTTTATACCAACACATAAAGCGCTTTGACCCAGTTCGCTGTGATTCAAAACGGAAGCATAAACCAAATTTCCATTCAAGATAGTGTCTCATTTGACTCGAAGTGAAAAAATGCTGATTTTCTTTATACATCACCTTTTAAGGCCTGTATGCAGCTCTCAAGAAAAGCAAAAACTCCATACAGAATGACGTACAAGAAATGGCTAAGAAATTTTCTTGAGTCAAATTTCCTTAAGGCAGTACGCAGTTCTTAACAAATTTACCACGCTTTCTACTACGGTTTTCTAAAGTTTTTTGTGAAAAAAGAGCACAAGGCAACCCAGGTTTGCAACGGAAACATATGCCCGTTCCATTATTTCTTGATGAAAGAGTGAGGCAACAGGCTATGAGGTATCAAAAATGTCAAAATTCCTTGAACACACACGCGAAATAATGGCAATTTTTTCTTGACCGTTTTCTTGAGAGCTGCAAACAGGGTTTAAAATTTGAATTATTATTATAACAAATTTGAATTCTTGTTCGCTTCCATTTCGGTCCCACTTGCAAATTAATTATTTAAGAAATATTGCATAAAAATAACTACGCTAACAAATTATACGCACGATGAACAAAAAAAAAGTTACAACAAACATAATTTTGACAATCAGGAAAATCATCTGCTCCAGTAGCACCACCTATTTAGTAGAATTGGCCTTGATTTTTATTTTTTCAATTTGTTAGATTTTTTCAATTAATGGTCAAATAATAAAAATACGCTATTTTGCTATATATTTTCAGAACTGCTAAATAAAATGTTTAGCTGAAATTTCGTTAGCGTTGCAAATGTCACGTATTTGCCGGACGTCCCGTATTTTGCATTAAATTTGAAATGTTCCGCCGGGACAAGATTTTTCCTGAATTTTCGACAATTTCATTATTCATTTCAACCTGTAAACTTCTACTCAACATGGTCATGCTTTAAAGCGGTTATTGTTAGTAGGTTATTAGCAGGGAACGGATTTTTAGGGCCTAAAAACTTATAAAAAAAGGCAAAATAAAATAAAGAAATAGGCTAGAAAAGGCACAATATAATAGGGAAATAGGCGGGAAAGGCACTAGAAATCGCAAAAAAGGCAAAAGAAGGCTCTAAAAAAGACAAGGCCCGAAAAATATAGTGGTCGAAATAATTATAGCCGCCCCACATTTGGACAAGTTTTAACATATTATTTTTGTTGTTATTTAATTTTGGTTATTTTTTTATAAAAATATAGTACATTCTTTAACAAAACTCGTGTAAATCCTAGTTTCAAACTTTGTGCAATATTAAAAAAAAAAAAAATCAAACTTTCGTAAAAATTTCTAACCTTTTGAATTAGATTTCCTAGAAAAAATCTGAGTATGCAGTTTTGTAGCCTATTGAATTCTAGTAAAACAAAGTACAAGTTTCAAATGGCTAAAAATTACGTTTTTTTTTTTTTAATTTTTTTTTTGTCCAGAATGTTTTGGCTTTCTTCCATATAAAAATAAATTGTGTATCCATTATATGAAGGCAAATGGGACCAAAAAAAATCTAAAAAATCATCCGTAATTTTTAGCTATTTGAAACTTGTACTTTGCTCTACTATAATTCAATGGACTACAAAACTGCATACTCAGAGTCTTTCTAGGAAATTTGATTAAAAAGGTTCAACATGTTTTGACTATTTTTCTTTTGTTTGTTTAAGGTTTATTAATTTTTTACAAAAGTATAGTTCATTGTCTAAAATACCATATAATCCCAGTTTCAAACTTTGTGCAAAAATTAAAAAAATATTGCAACGTTTCACATAAATTGCAAACTTTTCATTTAGAATCTCCAGAAAAAAAAATTTTAAATTTTAGTACATGTAATAAAGTGGAAATTTTAAGTTACTAAAAACAGCCTTGACAATGCAAAGCAGTTCCTTCCTTATAAAGATTTTTTGCGAACCTACTTTGAGAGATTTCTCCAACGTTGCGGAGTGCTGCCAGCTTTTTTTTTTACTACAATACGATTTAGTGAACAAAGGTGGTGCGTTCTACAAACTGCTATTTGGGTTTAGCCTATTCTCAAGTAAATGTAAACAACGCCTCAGAGACTTTAAATGCACTAAAATTCACTAATACTTCCAATATTTATTAATTATTTTTATAAATCATATATTTTGTATTTGAAGGCAATTGAAACACGTTTACTGTCGAACAATTGAATATTAAGAAGATTTACTCTTTGACAGTTTATTTTTATTTTATCCTCCCATTCGGCTTTGTTTGCTTTTAAAACTGTTAAAATGTTTAAATCCCATCGCCGCTGGGAACGCGAAATCTTGTAATCTCTCATTCTTGTTATCATACTGTGTTTAGTGTTGCTCCCAAAATTAAAAAAACATAAAAAAATATGTCGAGCAAAAATTAAACTACTTCAAAACGCAAATATGTGGTAGCCTTCAGAGCTTGTATGGTAGTTGCTCAAAAAAGTGGTAGTTAGTTCTACCACAATGTGGTATAAGTCCGATCACTGATAGCAACACTTTTTTGCCTTTTAAAGCTTGTAGCAACAGCAAATTTTTCTAAACTGGTTGCTTTGACTGACTGTGTAAGCAAAAACAAACAGCTCTATAAGCTGAAGCAAATGAGATCATTTTTCTTTTTCGCTTTTGCTGTCTGCTTTTGCTAATTTATTTGTGTTAGTCGTAGTTAAGCAACTGCGAATGCATTGAAAATAGTCAAGCAATTTCAAACCCTGACCAGAAGCAGCAACAAAATACACGCAAATGTTGTTTTTGCCTATGGCTTGATCGTTACAGTTCAGAACTTTTCTTTCATGTGCTTGTTGTTGTGTTTTTCTCTCTTGGAGGGCAACTGAGAAAAGTTCTGAACGCTTTTTAGTTGTGAACTCAACTTCAACTTTAGTTCAGAACTGGAACGATGAATCCGCTTTAAGATGTCATGATAGGCACAACTTAAAAATCTATTCTAAACTTAAAACTTTATTTTAACAAGAATGAGTTTTAATTTACGACTATGAATATGGGCCTTTGAGTTCATAANATCTTCAGAACTTTTCTTTCATGTGCTTGTTGTTGTGTTTTTCTCTCTTGGAGGGCAACTGAGAAAAGTTCTGAACGCTTTTTAGTTGTGAACTCAACTTCAACTTTAGTTCAGAACTGGAACGATGAATCCGCTTTAAGATGTCATGATAGGCACAACTTAAAAATCTATTCTAAACTTAAAACTTTATTTTAACAAGAATGAGTTTTAATTTACGACTATGAATATGGGCCTTTGAGTTCATAAGTTCGTAGCAAATCGGTTCAGTGATCGCCTATTCACGAAAATTGAACTACGATAGGTTCGGCGATAGTGCAGATGACTACACTTCTGGTTAAAAATAGCGGGTACCTTACCAGACAGNGGAATGAGTTTTAATTTACGACTATGAATATGGGCCTTTGAGTTCATAAGTTCGCAGCAAATCGGTTCAGTGATCGCCTATTCACGAAAATTGAACTACGATAGGTTCGGCGATATTGCAGATGACTACACTTCTGGTTAAAAATAGCGGGTACCTTACCAGACAGAGAACCAAAAATTAAAAGCACCTCATATAAATTGGCAGACTCGAAGCAATTGAGCTTTAAACTTTCGTTCTCGTATGTAAAATACAGTAAAGAGCGTTTACTATTTCTTGAATTACACCGGAGGAAAAAAGTATCTTAATTTAATTTAAACATTTTTTTCCAAAGAAATCTGAAGACACTGTGTCAGGGGTCGGCAACCTGTGGTTCGTTCGGTGTGAAGTTGCGATTCTTCAGTTCCATACGCAAAAATTAGTTTTACTATCGAAACTCTCAAAAACGTGCTATCGATCCTCGAATGAGTGCCATGTGAGTGAATGAAGCTTTATACACGTTCTGAAAAATACTCGCAAATAAATACGGACGCTTCACAAAAGTTGAAGGTATCGAAAATCCTGTCCAAAAATATCGTCCTTTCTCTTCTAGAATTTTTTAATTGTGATTTATAGTGATGTACATATTTTCTTTTCTTGTGAACCTTTCCATCATCAGTGACAATAATCTGACCGGTCAAATGATAGTCACTGAAAAAAATTCTTATTCTACCAGCATTGTCAATCATATGACAGGTAAAATGATTGTCACTATTCTATCCGACTCGACTGGCATATACATTTTTGCATATGGGTTAGTTTTATTTGTGAATGTGTTGGAGTTTTAGTCATTCGCGTCTTAGAGGGATTTTAGTAAAGCATTTTTTTCCTCAAAAACTTTGCTCAAATTTTTGTATACAATTTTTGTATATGAAATGTAATGCGAATGCGCTGCCGCTTCTAACATGCACTTTATTGTATTGAAATTGAATGAGCTATAAAACTGCAGGTGAAAAAAAATTGTATGCTGGTACTTAGCGGATAAGTCGACACCAAATCGACTATTCTACGACTAAATACTCGTACGACTCTGAATATTCGCAACGTTTTTTATAAATAAGTGAAGAAGTTCAGGGCGTCGTTTAAAATATTTAAAATCAGTTTCGTCCATTACCGAACGACATAAATAGTTCAATTTTAGTGTCGTGTAGTTAATTTTAGTTAGAGCAAATATATATAACTATTTAATTATTTGAATTTTTAATAACTATTCTCGTTGCTTTCTTTTTGTGTTTAAAGGCTCCGGATGAGAGTTCACTGCAATTATCCAAAGCTCTAAAACAGGTTGTTGACATGAGTGGGGCCCTTCTAGATCGACCCCTAAAGTTGGAGCCTTATATGAGTCAGAATTTTATGGGTTTCTTTGTAGCGGAAGAGGACGCCAACTATTTAAAACGACTATCCCTGCAATACGTTAAGGAGGTGTCCAATTCAAGTATGACACTGTTCTTGTAAATGATTTTTGGTAATTTTTGTACATATATCATGTAAAGAATGCTAACTTTTCTTGTGTAAAAATATTTGAACCAGATGGTGTGGTGCATATACATATGTACATATATTTTTTGGTAAATGTAATGGACAATTTTTGGTGCTCTTTTCTACCCTTTTTTTAAATGCTTTCACTGGAATATGATATGTAACGCTTGAATTTTAAACAAATTCTACGATGTCTTTATGGCCGATGAAATAATTTGTTAACAGTCATAAGCGACACGTATGAGCAGCTCGATGCAATAGTCGCTTGCTTCCCATGGTGCGGTGCTGTTTCATCCGGTACACGTTGTATACCTCGTAGTAGTCGATGTAAGAAGAATAACATTTATTTTAGAATACAATTTGAATAGTTTCTTTATCGAACTTTGCATGCTGTTAAGATGATATAGATATACATATGAGCCGTTTATTTTGAAAGTGGCATAAGTCGCCTTTTCAAAAAAATTAATTAATGATAACACCAATTAGAATTTAACGGTATCTGCAAATTGAAAAAAAAATCATAGAAATGTTTAGAGCTACTGAGGTTCTGTTCGAGAGAAGTTTTACTAATCAGCGGAATAACGAAAATGTTTATTTTGAAAGTGGCATGTCACTCAAAAAAATCAAGTTAATCATAACATGAATTACACCGAGCAAAAGTCAATTTTGCACACAAAAAATTATACTCCAAAACAAGGAGCAAAATATAGTAGTTTCTTTCTCTGGAGTTAGGATTTTTTTAAGGACTTTGAAAACTGAGAGGTTTGATTAGTTCCAAAAATTATTTAAAAAATTCATCGTTATATAGAATATCTGTATGGGTACCAAATAAAAGATGAAATTCTGTAGAATTGAAAAATATTAAATTTTTTGGTGCATAAGGACGAATAGGTATTGGTAATAGGTAAAGTGTCGTTGCAAATTTGCAGTATTTGCTTTTGAAAAAATTATAGGTTAAGAATAAATATACACACGACCATATCCTCGAATTTCGTCCTTCTACTTTAATAGCATAAAAAATAAAAATATTTAAAAGAACATTTTCTTTAAAATTTTTTGTTACTCATACGCCGTGTACATTCGTTCGGTTTTAACTTTAAATGGTAGATTCAATATGGAGCCGAAATTTTGAATATTTGAAATCCGATGTAAAGTTTTTTAGCGAATCTAAATGACTTAAATTTTTTTTTGCCGCCATATTGGGTCCACCATTTAATCAGCGATCCCAAAAACATTAAAATTTATCATGGCCCAACATTTTTGTATCACTTTTGTAATAATTCAGCCGATTTCGCACGAAATTTCGTCAAATTACAAAAAAAAAGCAATTTATGTATTATTTAAATATTGGAGATCTTTCTGTTTGTTTTATCTTTAAAAGTAATCACTCAGAAAAAAGCCGTAAAACAAGAAAAAGTATACTTATTTTAGAGTTACTGNGCCGCCATATTGGGTCCACCATTTAATCAGCGATCCCAAAAACATTAAAATTTATCATGGCCCAACATTTTTGTATCACTTTTGTAAAAAGATTAATAAATATATTTGCTTATATGCGAATTCAGCCGATTTCGCACGAAATTTCGTCAAATTACAAAAAAAAAACAATTTATGTATTATTTATATATTGGAGATCTTTCTGTTTGTTTTATCTTTAAAAGTAATCACTCAGAAAAAAGCCGTAAAACAAGAAAAAGTATACTTATTTTAGAGTTACTGTTTTTTCCTTATTACGAAAAATTTACTCAATTTGAGAAGTTTTTCCTTAATTCAGGTTCNTGTTTTATCTTTAAAAGTAATCACCCAGAAAAAAGCCGTAAAACAAGAAAAAGTATACTTATTTTAGAGTTACTGTTTTTTCCTTATTACGAAAAATTTACTCAATTTGAGAAGTTTTTCCTTAATTCAGGTTCATGCTAAAAATAGGGCATCATTAATTTGAGGAAGTAAATTTACTCGAATAAGTAATAATATCCTTAAATAATTTTGAATTTTGTCAGTGCTGTTAAGACACAGTTAATTGCTTTCCTGGCAAATGTCGGCTGTGGCGTCGCGTGAAGACTACTGCTTCTGTTTCTGAGATCGCAGGTTCGAGTCCGGTTGGAGGTGGTTAGAGTAAGGTAAGTCAATTATTTCAATTTAAATATAAATTACAAATTGTAAAATTAATTTCATATATGGAAAATCCTAAATATTCAAATACCATAAAAAATAAATTAGATACACTTTAAAAAATTACAATTAAAAATATTATCTGTTTTTTGTTTATTTATGGCCTTATAACAATTATATTCAACATAAATATAAAATAAAATAAAAAAAATAGAAAATCCTGCTCTGGGACTCGAACCTTGCATCCCTCGACTAGCACTTCAGAGCTTTGCTCTGTCGGCCATTGCCACTGTATGAGCGCCACGAGCAAAATTACATACTTATTCCTTTCACGGGGGATGAAATGGCAAGTAAATTTTTCCCAAAAGCTAGGGGAAATGTGTATTCCTTAAACTGACCCAGCTAGCAAAAAACCCAAAAACCGATCCGAAAAAGGACAAAAAATTGGATGAAGTGCGGAGTTTTGTCCGTTTACTGATTCCATTTTCGTATACTTTGACGATCCGTTTTCCCACTAAAGTGTGCGGCAGAAACGTATGAACAGGCAACAGTATGTGAAACGGATACGTTTCCGGCTGTCTTTTCTGAAATTTGTCTGTTTGAATTTTTCGTTCAATGCGCTTTCCTTCTGCACCTCACAGATACATTTTCAGGGTTCAAAAGAAATAAAATAAAATTATCAGGCGTCTGACGGAATTCGGTACCTTCTGCAAGTTAACAAATAGAGGCACACTCCTCTGCACGCCCAGCCACTACCAACTAAGCATTCATGCTTTAAAATGTTTACCCAGCCAGCAGAGAAACGTACTTTTTGCCGAAAGTGCAGTTTTCGTACATTTTTCGTTTCCGGAAATGTTCAGAAAACGATTTTCATATTTGTTAATTTTTCGTATCCGAAAAATGTCATCATCTTATTTCAAAACAATAATTTTAAAATATTTGTTCAAACTGAGCATTTGAAAACATGTATACATATTCGCCAGTAACTGAGTGTGCAGAGAAGTGTGCTACTATTTGTTAGCTTTCAGGATGTCCCAGGTTCGAATTCCGTCAGAAGCAACACATTAAAATTAGTTATTCAAATTGAAATAATTGCTGAATCTTAAATTTGTTTTTTGTTTGGTTTCCTGTAACTATGAAAAAGTTTCTGTGAAGTTCATAATGAAATCGTTTTCAACGAAAAATTGTATCAGACAAATTTCAGGAAAACAGCCGAAAGCGCATCCGCTTTACAACCATTTTCGATAGTTTTCTGCACATACGTTTCGGATGAACACTTCAGTGGGAGAATTGATCTGAAAAACGCCCGAAAACGGAATCGGAAAACGGATGAAACATCAGGTTTTTATACGAAATTGTTTCCATTTTCGGATACGTTTCCGGATATTTTGCTGGCTGGGTAGCTTTAGAAAATAAAATACAATTATTGCTTTAAAATGACATCACCTTTTGCGAACGATTCGAACGTTTTCCGGATACGAAAATTGATGATAACTGTAGGAGTTTTTCTATTCGTTTTCGGATACGGAAAATTGAACTAAACTGCACTGTCGGAAAAATTTACGTTTCTTTGTTGGCTGGGGAGTCAAATCGTATACTCGTATTAAGGCAGCCAAGTCATTGGAACCATTTCAAGGCAATATTTTCTTAGAATAATATACTTTTTTCCTAGCATCAAGGAANTTGGCTGGGGAGTCAAATCGTATACTCGTATTAAGGCAGCCAAGTCATTGGAACCATTTCAAGGCAATATTTTCTTAGAATAATATACTTTTTTCCTAGCATCAAGGAATGTTTTTTCTGAGTGATTCATCTACACATGTATTCATAATTGTGCATTTACATGGTATGAATCTGTTCATAAGCCGTATGAACTTTCCTATAAAACAAGCACCAACTCTATGAAGAAATTAATGAAAGCGATAGACATACATATACTTAACAATTTTGACTTATATAATTGGCAATAATTTTTTGTAAACAACAAATAAAAAGAGTTTTATTTTGTGCTAGCTTCGAAACCAGAAGCTTATTTTTTTTTTGTTAAATGTGCAATAAAGCCTTGTGGATTGCTATTTTTTTTACAACGCTTTTATCAACTTGCAATGTTGTGTGTCCAGAAACTTTCAATGTTGTAGATCCAGAAACTTTCAATGTTGTGTGTCCGACACCATAAAACCTTTGCTTTGAAAAGTTCAAAAAAAAAAAGCATAGTGCATAGGGCGACATCTGTAGTGAATAGGGCGAGGGCACCAATTAATTTTATTTAAAGAAATGGCGTGTCGTCTATTTCCGCTGTAGCAAACGTAGTACATAGGGCGACATCTAGATGTCATCTA
>NW_016157374.1:0-22737 GCF_001687245.7 Rhagoletis zephyria
TTTTCCAAACATACAGTATTCTTTGTACGGCTAATTGAATAAATATGACTGCTTAAAGTTAAATACTAGGTAAATATCTGATGCATTTTTCAATTCCCAGAAAAATGTGTCATTAGTCTGGGTCACCCTTAAATAGGGTTGCCTTAACTGACGTTAAGGCCTGCACGGTCAATTGACTTCACCTGTTCACCTGTTTTCAGTTATAAATAAATATATATATTAATTTATTTATTTGTTTAATTAAATTTATAATGAATTATAAAATTTAATAGTTTAGTTACTGCGCTAACTGCGCTAACTGGAAAACGTAGTTCAAATTTTAAGTAGCTATTTACCGTGGATTTCTGGTAAATTTTTTTGTGGAAGATATTGCTCACTTTCTCTGTACAAAAAATTGTCGAACGCACTTTGTGTATGTAAGAAAATGCGTGAACAAAAAATTGCCAAAAATCAACGGTAAGTCCAAGCTACTTCCAACTTGCACTTTGTTATACTAAAACTTAATGGATTACAAAGCTGCGTGCTCAAAAAAACTCTAAAACATCTGATTAAAAAGTTTAAAATTTTGATCATCATTTGTTTAAATTCGACCAATTTTTGTAAATGTTCTACAAAGTGTTGATTACATGTTTAGTAATATATATTCTCATAAAAAAATAAAAAAAATTTAAACAAGAAAAAGTTGCCAAAACTTGCTAAAATGTCTTTTCCCTATTTACATTCTTGCCAACATATATTTTGTGTGTATTCATTTTTGCGATCATTTTTGAAGTTTTTTTCTCTTTGTTTTGTTTTAAATAAAATTTTATTTAAAGATACTCTGCTTTATCCTGAGTTTCACCTGGAAAAAAAAATCACTGTAAAATTTGTCATCTGCCCATAGTAAAGCCATGGAAACCAAGAGTGAAATGTGAACAGGTTCGGGGAAAATGAAGCTCATGATAAGGCTGGTTTTATTTTTTAACCGACTTCCAAAAAAGGAGGAGGTTATCAGTTCGTCGGAATATTTTTTTTTTTTTTTTTTATGTATGTTACCGCATAACTTTGCACCACTTCAACCGATTTCAATTTTGCAACGGAAAGGTAGTGTCTCAGAGGTGGTCCCATACTAATTTGGTTTAGATCCGATCATTGGATCATGAAATATATAGATATATATATTTTTTTTAAGTCGGTTTTTTTTTGCTAAAAATTACTTGTTTTAGTTATTCTAAAAACAAAATCGTATATTTGGATTCGATGCTTTTGAAATGTCCCGATTTTTGTCCACAGAAATCTGGTCACCGTATGTGTAATAATACATGCCAGATCTCTTAGTGAGGGATATATTTTGTAATTGTCCGATCTGGTCGGTTCCGACAAATGATTAATATATTATTAAGAGGTGTCCACGATCAGATATCTCTAGAACTGAGCGACTAGTTTGCGTTAAAATAGGCAGACAGGCAGACAGAATGGCATACATACCGACATACATACAGACAGACGGTCATGTCTACATAGATCGACTCAGGTCATCAACATGATTATTTTGTCTTGTTTATTACAAGCAACAACATGTTTTTAACTTAAGTTTTAACTTTTATATTTGACTGAAAAAATAAAAGTAAAATTTTAACTTTTATTTTTTACCGAAAAAATAAAAGTCATATTAGAACTTTTATATTTGACTAAAAAATAAAACTAGAATTTTAACTTTTAATTTTGACTAAAACATATCGGTGAAAAAATAACTATTATTTATTGACTGTGTATATCTATATTAACGTCACTATATGTATCTTTCAGATGCTTTTTGTGAAAGTGAGTGCGTGTGTGTATATGGAAGGAGAACCCGCGAACATTTGTGCGAATTTCACTTCACATTTCCAACGAAGTTCCATCTGAGTCACAAGCGTTAATCCAATCAGGAAACACAAATAAAAAAAAAAACCAAACAGCGTCAGTTATAATTGAGAACAATGCTACGCACGAGTGTGTATAAGTACGAGTATAAATGACAATACATACTATACATATTTATTCGTTGCACCACAAAACAATTGCCACCGATCATCAGAAATGTAAGTGGAAATTTTTTTAATGTTATTGTATTTTTAATAATCTTATTATATAACAAATCATAGTCAACATATACATATGTATGTATGTATGTATTTATGTCTCTATAAGTATTTATTCAGTTACTATGTAGATAGCTCGTAGGTGTCCCGCAAAAATATTATATGAAGGTCACTTCGAATTTCATTAATTGATCACGCACTTAAGTTTGCAGAACTTTCGCCATTCTGCTTTGTTTTCTTTGTTTTTAAATGCTTGTACTAAAGAGATAGATAAGCAAATTATAGTTTTTAATAAAATATGCAGACTCACATACTTGAAGAGACATAAATACATTTGTAATATATTCTGAAAAATTGATAACATTTAGACGTTTTTATTGAAGTTTTGCTCAGAAGTTAAGCGTTTATAATAGATAGTAGATGTACAGTGGCATATATAAAAATTCGGCCACAACTTTGCACATGAAAGTTTTAAGTAGGTGTAAAGTTTGCCGTAATAAGTAAGAGAAAATTTCCAGAGCGTATCGGCCATAGGAAGAAAGCCGTTGGGTATGAATGTGAAGGGGCGATTAGAGGTCAGTGTCGAGTCTGGATTAGAAGAAGTTTAACCTGCTACATTATCTATAACGTAATTGTGTTAGAGTTGCCCGGATTTCACGAGATAGCTGCAGTTCTTCCTCTGCAAAGGTGGCGATTGAACTCCGATTATGGTATTCATTGGGACACAGGTAGGGGCAGGGGGGTGCTCGAGCCCCCCTAACTTTCAAATTTTCCTTATATATATATAAAATAGTACCCTGAAATGCCAGCTTAATAGGGTCGAGCCTCCCTCTAAATTTCATTCTGGCTACGCCGATGGACACAGGTGACGAAGGTGGCCATAGTCGCTCAGTAAATGTTTTTGAGGACTGAGGGCCGTTTTTACAGTGACGAGTTAACTCTCATTCGGCAGTTTACTACAGGTTTTCAGTACAAAAATTCAAAGTTAACTGTCGAATTTGAGTTAAAAAAAAAAATTCAGTGTGATATAGAATAACAATATGGGTACCAAATGAAAAAGAAAATTCAGTTTAATTGTTTGGTGCATAAGGACGATTAGGTATTGAAAATGCCCTTTTAATTAATTTTATTTCTTTTAAGCAAATAAAGATAGAACTACGAAATTCGAGGATGTGGTCGAGTGGATATTAGTGCTTAACAAATATTTTTTTCATTGCAAAATGTCTAAGATAATCAAGAATAAAATTTTAAAAGGACATTTTCAGTACCTATTCGTCCTTATGCACCAAAAAATTTAATCGGCTTTGATTCTCTTTATTTTGACACCCGTGCTGTGTCTCTACAATGCACTAATTTTTGTTAATAATTTCATGTATTAATAAAATTTTTCAAATTTAAAAGTCCTTTTAAAAAAATTCTGAGGTCAGAAAGAATAACTAAAAATGCAGTTTTAGTATATTTGGCCAAAGAGTCGCAAATATATTGATTTTGTGTGTGTAAAATTTAAGCTCTTCAGTAGATATATATTTTTGGAACCTGTCGGTATTTTTTCATTATTTTATTTTTGCGGGATTTTATACGTTTTGTTTAGGGATTTTTGTTAAGGACTTATTAAGGATTAAGGGTTATTATGAACTTTTCCAGATTTGCCAATTTTTTTGCGGCCTCTTTCTTCATAATTTTTTTGTTTTTTTTTAGATTTTTTATTTTTTTTTACCTTTCGAGATTTCCCGTGTTTTAAATGATTTGGGCTTCTTGCTGCATATCTATTCGGCGTTTCTGAGACATCTCACGACTTTCTACTTATTTCGTGTTTTTGTTTCGGGGACGTCTTAATGTCTTATTTGAATTTTTTCTGCTTCTAAATTCTTTGGTGTTCTCAATCTTTTTTCGCAAATCTTAACAAATTTTTTTCGGAAGTTTTCAAATTTTTGTGGAGTTTTATCGTTTTTTATTGCATCCGATTCCTTCGAGATTTTTCGAAACCTTGAAAAATCTTTTCTGGACTTTTGGAGAATTTAAAGGTTTAGAGTATTTTTTGATTATTCCGGAAGCTTTGGGATTCTTAGGGTTTTTTCGTGGTTTTTTTCTTCGAAATTTCAAGCTCAATGATATATTGAAATCTTAACTTTTTTGTTTATGAATTCAAAAGTCGCTGCTTAGTTGTTGCTCACAAAATATCCAAAAAATGTCACGTTTAGTTTTGCCCCTAAAATCTGAAAAGCAAAAAAACATGGTTTCTCGTTGAAAATAAAATCCTATTTGTTTCTAAAACAACAATTTGTTTTACTTAAATGACGGAAATAACGAAAACAGTAGGGCCGAATATTTTTTCTTTGCAATTGTATGACAATATATTTCAAGCAGAAATACGTAAAAAGGAGAAAAAAGGGTTTTTATTCGCGCGAATATTTTTAAGTGCTACTGTATATCATTAATTAAAAAATATGCGACTATACATAAGGAGAGTAGTCCCAGATAAATTTCCATGGGATACACTTGCGCATTAATTATTCATACATAATCTTGTATTTTTATAGTAGGTAAGCACCACCTTACAGGCAAACAAAACAAGTTCGCCGTACACCCCTGAGTCAAATATTTTATTTTTTTTGCCGAATTTTTCGGTGGCACTTACATTCGGCAATATTTTTTTTTAGATCGTTCTTATGGAGTAAAAAAATGTCGTCCCTAACAAAAGTTGAATGATTTGCTTGTGTGCTCTAATATACTGACATTAGGATGGCACACTAAGGTAATAAGAACTGAGCTCTGGTGAGTAAGTATTAGAAAGGGGTAAAAAAATTCTCTCCTCGCTACAAGAAGATACATGTATTATCGACAAGAACAAAAATGTATGTAAAGTATAAGATACGACTTTAAGTACCAAAGTTATAACGAAAAAGGTAAAAAGGCGACCCCTACGTTTGACAACAAAATTCAAAGCAAAGTTATCTTGCAAATATACTTTAGACTCAGTGGTGTACGGCGAACTGTTTTTCCGGTACGGTATGTACACTACACGATAAAAAAAAATGTTATAAACCGAATATTTTTTTGTGCCACTGTAAGTAGTCACATAAAAATGTAGGACATGCATTTCGTTAAATAAATACAATGCAACCGATTCTTGCCAAATTACTGCTAGTTTAAACTCAAGGTGATCGTAAAACATTTAACCCATTGTCAGCCATGGCATGCATTTACGCTTACTTACCTAATTTACTTTAGTTACTGTTCCAGTACAGCGCAAATAATCCAAAAAAAGTCGGAAGCTTGTATCCGGTATAAATTTTTGGACACAGTTAAGACCAGTAGAGGGTATAATAACAGCAAACACTAAGGAATGTATGTATGTGTATATAAAAACAAGTTTTTTTTCTTTTCAGCAAATGTGCTTTGTTTTGCTTTTCGTTAAACTATTTTAAATTCCACACGCTTGGCCGTAAGAATTTGCTTTATTTTATTGCTTTTGTTTTTTTTTTTTAATATTCCAAACGCGCACCAACCAAATTGAAAATATAACAAATTATTATCGACAGTGCTTTTGTGGTTTTGGTTCTCAATATTATAATGATTTTGGTTTTCGTGTGACTACTGTTTGTTAGCTATAATTAACAAGATTAGCTTTGGCACTGAGCACAACACAATTTTTTTTTTATACATATTTTTTCCATTCACTTAGTGTCACTAAACAAAGCGCGCTTTTCAGTATAGATTGGAGACACCGTTAAGCGACAGGTTCACTAGTTGCACGTTGACGGTTCACTTACAGATTTACTTCTTCAATTGCTTAGTTTTGTTCTATTTCACTAAATAAAAAGTATTTTTTTTAAGCTTCTGGTTTCATAATTAAATTGACACTTATTCACGTAAGTTTGTTTACTTCGCTATCCCCACACGTCTGCTCGCGCCCGTTTCTACCGTACAACTTCTAAAAACATTCACACCTCAGGCGCTACGATCATTTCGCATTTCTTCGGCTCAGACCTGCTTAGTAGCCCTCGTATGTGTCTACACGTCTACGTTGTAGTGCGAGTGAGCCGCATTTGTGTTTTTGTCAACAGCCCAGAAGACACCCAACGCCCGTCCGTTGGCTTCAGGTAAACAACTCAATTCTCTCACTCCAAGTAAAATCGATGAGTCAAACTGCTGGAGATGAGTGAGCGNTCGCGATCTACTGACACATCGCACATTGTGACATTTTGCCAATCTAGGGCGTCAAAATTAAATTTTAGCCAAAGATTTAGATATATCAACTTCAAATTTGGCGTGATTATTAAGAAGAACATAAGCTTCAATATGGATATTAATAACTAGTGCCAACTAATGTCAAAGGGGACTAGTTTCTAAAAAGCTTCGTTGGCGTAAATTTTTCCTGGAGTAAAACCCAAAAATTTATGACATACATAGGAATAATTTCAAGGTAATTTCATCACGATTTTGAAAAAAAAATTAAATTAAAAAATATAGGTTAATAGGACCTTTTTTATGTCAAAATGGCCGTCAAGGTTTCGCTAAAAACTAAAAACCCACCACCCAAAAATATTTTTTTTTCTAAAAAGCTGATACAATTAGCTAAAAAAAACTCCATAGGTAGTTTGTTATTAGGATTTTCCATTTAGGCGTAAGAATTTTATTCTAGAACTACTGCCGATCACCTTCTTAACCCTATAACTCCCCAGGGTTATATTTTAGATGCCACCTCTCATAAAATTTTTTGTTCGTTTAGACCTCTCCTATCACCTCCAGAAATTTTTAGCGAAAGTGTTAATCTTTAACACAAAACAAATTTTTGGCAAAAAAACGCGCACAACTTCAATTTGATCACTCAAAGTTTTGTTATCGATGCAAGCTTGCACCAAATTTAGTTTTGCATGCTGTGCACGCGTTTAATAGCTGTTATCATGCCAATGACATTTCTTTTATGCTTATTTTCGTAACAATTGGGGTCTTTTCTAACAAAATTACAAAATATGATTGATTTTCAAGCAAATTTTTTTTCATTTTGGCGTCCTAGATTGACTAAATATCACACTGTGCATCGTTGAGTTATTTTATGTTGCTAGTGTTGTTGTTGCCATAGTATATTTGCTCATAAGTGACTCGTTGCGCATAATGCACCTCATTGTTATTTTGTGTTACATATATTACATATTTATTATATGCCGACACATACACACACACACGCACATCCCATATCTCTGATGCATAAATTCCTTTTAGTCTATTGCAACTTGAATTCTCTTTCTACTAAATGTTCGTTTTTAATGTTGCTGGCCGCGCAGTAGCACCAAAACAAAACACAACACAACTGCCGCTTAAATGCTTGTTGAGTCGATGTTGAGTTTGCGCACGCGCTCTTCTCAAACATCCCCTTTTCAGGAACCCATCGTTGAATGACACCTTTGGCTGAGCGGTGGGTCGCGGCGCGCATTATGGATAGAGGCGCTTGTTCACATCTGCTGCCAACGGTAACGTTCACCAGATGCTCTACACACACACACACATACCCTCAGTGCACACTACGAAGTCACTATCAATAATTGCTCATACCAAATGATAGCCACCGGCGCGCATGCGTCATTACCAGCGCTTTGTTGTGTATGTTTGCTTTGTTTCAAGGGAGGAAGCGCGTGAAGCGGGAAGAGCGGTGTAGTGACAACGATGGGCGCTATGATCGAAGGGTGCAATTTATGTAGTATTTATAACGTTTATTTCGTTTTTGTGGTGACGCAGATGCATATGTGGTAGTTCGTAATCCAATTGATGCTGCCGCTGTGGCTCCATCTCGACTGTGGAAATGTGCGGTATGATTGTTAGCCGATTAAAATTCTATTGTGAATGACAAATAACTGTAGAATTTGTAACACATATATATGCATTTTGTCCATAATTGTTATGCAAAAATATTCCCGGTAGAGGAATATCGCTTCCAATAAGGCTTTCAAAGTGGAATTTTCCAATTTTCTATATCTGGAATTGAAATGTTGAGCAGAACAAATGTATTTTCCAAAGCAACGCAAATCCCAAACATTGAAAATGCTTCAAAATTTCCCTTACTTCTAGCCGGGAAACTCTAATTGCGGCCGGCTTCGCTGTTACGTAGGTTGTTTTTGTAGGGTTTGCCTAAATTCCACATTTTTAACAGATGGCAACCCTTTTCAAGAGTAGCTTATTGTAAACTAAGATCTTAAACGCTGATAAATTAAATTGAATTTGATCTTTCAAATGCATGGCAACCCTCGTAAGTATAGTTTATAAATATAGCCTTTCCAACCCCGTTTCGATTGATACACATTTTTTAATAATTTATTGAACTTATTAAATAATTTGACTTTAAACTTTTTAAAAAAGTGGCAACCCTCTTTAAATACCTCGAAAATAATCTAACCAGCCTATTCTGCTCGTTACCGATGATCTTGTAACTGGAAAATTGCATTACCAAAAAATGTTACCACTTCTTGTCAGTGCGATTTTAGGTACCTTAGATTTTGGCAATTTTTGTACAATGTTTGAAATTTTGACATACATGGTTCTTGTTAGACTACGAGCTACACTTTCATAAAAAAATTATTATTATTAAAGAATCGAAAAGGAAATAGCCAAGGAACGCTCAAATGTCTCTTCCCTACTTATATTTTCGAATATCTGTGTAGGTACATTAGAGTGGTCAAAAAAGGAAAATCGGAATTTTCATGCTCTCACCGCTCTAGGATTGTTATATACCGAAAAAACATACAGCTGTTTTGTTTTTTTTTTTTTAATAAAAAAATTTTCAAAAACAAGATTTTGGTAGAAGTAGTGTAGAATTTTTTTTAGAATCAATATTTTTCTTCTTATGTTTTCGCTTCTGTGTAGGCAACTTCAAGTAGTAATACCTATTTTTTAAGAAAGCTGTAATTATTTTTAAAGGCCCCCCAAAAACCCCACAAAATATGCGAAGGGGGACCCATAAAAATATTTGGTATTAAAATATGGTGAAATAAACAATTCGGTACTATTCCCTGAAGTCTTCTGAAGAGAAACAGAGTTTTCCAACCAAAAAACATTGATTTTCAAGAATTCTATACAATTTCCACAAAAACTTGTTTTTTCCCCATATAAAATACATAGAAAACTTCGATCGCGCTGAGCGACCTCTAAATATATTTTTATTTCGGATTAAAAAAGAACAGGGGTATATTTTATCGATTTAGAACAATCCTAGGGGGTGAGGGCATTAAAATTTCGATTTTACTTTTTCACGTGCATTTTTGTACCAAAATGCACTTAAAACCTAGGGTTGATTGAGAAATCGTTTTGCTGAGCAGATAACTTCACGTTTCGGACATATCAAATTGCGCCCTAGATCGTGCTTTCTGGTGTCAAGTGAAGTCAAAAGTATTCGTGGCTTCCTAGCTACAAATTATTGGCATTATTCATAAAAAATAAAGTTGCTTTAAAATATGATTTTTTAATTGAAAAATATATGAAAACTTTAATTTATAAAGCTCTCTAAATCTACTTTTATGAATAAGACTCAATGGCTTTATAGTATATTGTACGTATTTTGAGAATTTACAACTTAATCTCTAAGAAGTAAAGCCCTTGCTTCGACAATTTTTAGCCAAACGTTGTGTCCAATGTTGTAGTTTTTTTTTTTTAATATAATATATAAATTCATGTATGTTTGAGTTATAGCAATCTAATAATCCTACAAATCGTATCAATTGACTTTCCTTTCATGCTGATTTAATTAAATATTAGCACTCACCTCAACTTGAAAACTAAATATATTCAAACCTTTTTTTGCTTCGTGTATGTATACATGTATGCATGCATATTTATTAGCGCCCATATAGTACAAATCATATCAGTTTCATTTATTTACACCACCCGTTCATTTTTTATCATTCTTGTTTACTTTAGTAGTTAAAACTTTGGCACTGACCTAAAATCCGACCATTTCCCATTGGTTTCCCTATCCAAGTCAAGCGTTTTTCTTTTTAGCAGTTTTGTCCCAAGTTAATACAATTTCGATTGTGTTGCCTCATCACCCCTGTGGAATTTCGATTTAGTGCACTTTTTTTTCAAAAAGATAAGAAACACAGTTGAGTAACTTACACCTGTGTAAATAAATAAAAAAAAAAAACTATAAATATGTTTGCATTAAGATAAGATAAATTTCGTTGAATTGTGTGTGCGGTGCATAAAAGCTTCGATAATTTTAATATTTGAGTGAATGTAGGAATTGGTTGAATTTACTATTTTAATATCTTCATACATATCGAGCTTTTACTCTACCCCTCATAAAAACTGAAACTGATTTTTTTTGTTTTTAGATTTGATGGTTGGGTTCGAACTTGGCAGCGATAGACTTAACGCTCAAGTGATAAATAAATGATGGAAAGAGCAACTCGTTTGGAAATGGCCCGTGTATGTATGTGCGGGATATCAGTTTGAAATTAACTTTTTATGACATTAAACTCTTCTTGAAGTAAACTTTCAAAAGAAGGAGTTAATTACAAACCGAAAATGTGGCAAACATTTAACTTCATTATTTCACAAAACTCATTCATTCTGTAAATATTGCCCAATACCAAACTTATGCAAATACCGGAAAGTTTTAAATGCATATTTGTACAAACTTGTATTTTTAAGAACGTGCGTAATTTCACAATATTTTTTTTTTTTAAATAAATCTACCAAATATTATGTCAATAATTTCACACCCATAAAATTCCTTGTAGCGGAAAACTTTAATTGCATATGTGAAGAGTTTAAAATTGTCATGCGAATACAACTTGCTCTCTTTGCATCCCGTTTAGTATACAGTTTATCAAAAAAGTTAAACGTTTTCATCGTAAATAAATTGAAATTCGATTAAGTAAAGACTTCTTAAGCATACAATCGCAAATTGTAGTGAATATACTCGTATACATACATACATACAAATTTATATGTACGAGTATAGTTTTTTGCCCATACAAACACACATGCATTTATTTATCGATGTTCATTAAATTCTATTATATATTTCTATATGAATGTATTACACTAGGGTGGTCCAAATGCATGTGGAAAACGTAAAGTCAGAAATATTTATGCTCTCACCCCCCCCCCCCTAGGAATTTTCTATACCGAAAAAATTGTTTATTTAACCATTTTTCATAGTAACTTTAATTTATAGGTCCGCCAAAAACCCCGAAAAATGCATTATGGGCACCAACAAAAAATCGTTGGTATTAAAAAATGGTTAAATAAATAAATTGGTATTACTATTGAAAGTTTCCTGAAGAGATGCTGCGGTTTCCGATCGAAAAATATTGATTTTCAAGAATTCTATACCATTTCTACGAAAAGTTGTTTTTTTTTCAATATAAAATACATAGAAAACTTTGAGAGCTTTGAACGACCTCTAAATATTTTTTAATTTCAAAATAAAAAAAATGGGAGATTATTTTTCTCAATATAGAGCATTAAAATTGCGACCTAAATGTACACACATATGTACATAGTAAAAATGTAGTATGCTTTAGAGCGCATGGACCTACATAAGGCGTATGGATTTGTGTTTGTATCCAAATATTTTAAACCATATTAGGGGTATTCTCGATCCCTCTATTACATTTAACTAACATTACATAGTAAACTTGACGATGAATAAAAGGATTTGCCGACTGAGTCTGGTGAATTATGTAAACTCTTTTGAGCGCAGCGAGGACAAATCTGCAAAAATCGCTTCGGCTTTTCACTTGCATGTGCATACATATAAATATAGTTTGTATATAAGTCAGCAAATCATTGTAAGCGCTTAAGTGTTTGTACTATATTGATGCACTGCTTTAATCCTGGCAAACATTCCATAACACCGCACATACTATATAGACAAACACACACACACATACACAAATTTGTGCGGTTTAACCACACAAATGCATATGTTCATGCGTATGCATTTATTCATATTAGGTATGTGTGTATGATGTATGGTGTGTCGTGTAGGTTGTTTGGTATATGGAACATTCCAATAAATGTGATGCTTCAGCATGACTCAACGCTGCAATAAGCAACCGAATCGCATATAAAATTTATAAAAAATGTTGTAGTAAATGTATTAGTAGGACACAAATCCATTCAGGCAGTGGGACTTACAACTGTGTTCCAAAAAATAGCAGTGCTCAAATGAAATAACTTTATACATATATCGTAGGTAAATCATCTTCAAAAGAGGCAAAACTCAAAAATCAGATACGAAAATAGAAATGTTTGTGGATCACTCGAATTCAACGCAATTACTAAGAGAAGGTACAAAAGTAGTTTTCTAGTTAGAGAATATAATCACACAGAAAAATATAGTTCCATTAATTGGACATAATTCCTACGAATTGATTTATGCAAAAAAAAACGACCTTTTTTTCCACCAACAATGGAAGTTAGACCGATTTAGTGAGCCTAGGAAAAGCAGAGTTTCGCAGGTTTTGGCATAAACGTAGCTTCTCTCTCAGAGCGAGTAAACGCCAGAAGTCAGCAGTGAGACTAACCGGTATTCCTAGACAAATAAACCAAATTTTGGACTGATACCTTCATACCAAAACAATAATTTTTTTGCTCAGGGTGCTGTAGAATCCATTTTCGGTTATTTTGGAATGGGTTTTCAGTCGTTTTTACTTATTTTTTCCGTCCTACCGGAACCGTTTTTCGGTTATTTTGGAATCGAGTTTCGGTTCTTTCGGAACCGTTTTTCGGTTCTTTTAAAATCAACTGACGTTACTTCCGGAACGTTTTTCGGTTATTTTGGAATCGAGTTTTGGTTCTTTTGGATCGAGTTTCGGTTCTTTTGGATCGAATTTCGGTTCATTTGGAATCGAGTTTCGGATATTTTGGCTCGAATTCCGGTTCTTTTGGAATCGAGTTTCGGTTTTCCGGGACCTGTTTTCGGTTCTTTTGGAATCAAGTTTCGGTTCTTCCGCCGTTTCCGTTATTTTGGAAACGAATTTGGTTCTTATGGAACCATACTTTGGTTCTTTTGGAATCATGCCTCGGTTCTTCCCGAACCGGTTTTCGGTACATTTGTAATTTAGTTTCGGTTCGAGTTTCGATTCTTTCGGAACTGTTTTTCGGTTATTTTGGAATCGAGTTAGTTCTTCCGGAACCTTACTTCGGTTCTTTTGGAATTGAGTTTCGGTTCTTCCGTAACCGTTTTTCGGTTCTTTTGAAATCGAGTTTCGATCCTTCCGGAACCGTTTTGCGGTTCTTTTGGAATCGGGTTTCGAGCGAAAGTCGACGCTTCTTCCGGAACCGATTTTCGGAACGATTTTTGAGTGCTTTTAGAGTCAAGTTTCGATTCTTCCAGAACAGTTTTTGAGTTTTTTCGGAATAGAATTTTGGTTATTCCGGAACCGTTTTTCGATTCTTTTGGAATCGAGTTTCGGTTCATCCGGAACCGGTTTTCGGTCCTTTTGGAATCGAGTTTTAGTTCTTCTGGAACCGTTTTTCGGTTCTCTTGGAATGAAGTCTCGGTTCTTCCGTAAGTGTTTTTCGGTTCTTTTGGAATCCAATTTCGGTTCTTCCGCCACCGTTTTTTTCTGGTCCTTCGGAATCAAGTGACGGTTCCCCCGGAACGGTTTTTCGGTTCTTTTGGAAGCATGTTTCGGTTCCTCTAGATCAGTTTTTCGGTTCTTATAAGAGCCAAACCGATCGATTCTTTAAAGAATGCGGTTCTCCGGTTCCGGTTCCTGGGTTTTGGACATCACTAGTACATACATACACAAGGCTGGGACGTGAAAGAAGTTTGAAAATATATATTATTATATATAATATATAAAATATATTCTCCTCTATTACAAAGATAAAACTATTCTGCTTAGTTTATGTTTTGTTAAATTTATGAGGAGTTGTATTCACTACTGCTATTTTTTTGAACAAAGCTGTGTATACATACATATGTACATCCCTACGCTTTCGAGGAGCCCCATTCAAAATCGGGCTCGGGCTCGGGCTTTGCTGCGACAGCTTGTGCAACTGGAGTGCGGATTGACACACTTAAGCTCTCCTGATGCGAACAGTAACAACAACAACACAAATAACGCACTGTTTACAGCGGTAAGTGAGTAGAAATAAATAGTGAATGCGAACACGTACGATTGCATATTTATAAAAAAAAAACAAAAACATAAAAATTTTGTAAAAGATATCAGGACAACAGGCATGAGTCGGTGAGGTGGTGTGACGCAAGAATGCGACAGTGTAGTACGATTACATGGTACATACATATAGTTATATGTATTTATATAAAAAGTGAATTGTGCCACAACAAAGTGCAATGCATGCAAACTCATTGCTGATATGCCAGCGCAATAAATTTATGTATAGAAAACGTTGAGAGTAATGGCCGCTAAAGCAAATGAAAATTCAGCAAAAAGCATAAAAGTAGATATGGAGTTGCACTCGTAAAAATTCAGACAAATATGTATGTGTGTATGTGACTAGCACAGTTTGCTGTTGTTGAGCACATTAAGCTAAAAATAAAATAGATAAAATAAAAATGATTCCACTAAAAGGATATGAAATAAATATAATGGTGAGCAGTGGCACATGACTGGCTGACAAGGAGTGCCTGCGCTAATATCTAGACGTTCGTAGTCATAGGCGAAGACAGGAAATTCAAGCACACATAACTAAATACATCAGTGCAGACTTACCTTCAAACGTATGTACTAGTGATATAGTGCAGCTTGGAGACGCGCGCAGCTGTGGCGGCCAGACGACAAGAAATATGGGCGAACAAGTCGTGATTCGACGCGACTGGAATTCCTAATTTCTGAGTGGCGCTCGGCATTAAGTGAACAAGCAACAAATTACTTTTATGTTGTTTTTGTTATTATTACTATTATTGTGGCGCATAAGCGAGCGAGGTGCAGTGTTGCTGCAGCGACGAGAGCTAGGTCCTGTGGCAAGGGCAAGGCTGAGCGCGGCATTAAGAGAAGCAGCCAGAGGGGTTGCTATCGCGCCAAAAAATATCTTAAAAGTATGCGGATATGATTGCATATAAACATCTATACATACATACATATGTACATATGTATGTGCTGACAACAAAAGCGACAGCAAAACAACCTAATGAAAACAATAATACTTACCTACATACATAGAAGACATATATAAGTAAAGTCGAGTCAAAAGTAATGGAAAATACGACCGACTGCAGCTGCATGCCACACATTCGACTGCTTGCAAGGATATGCCAAGAAAAATGGCATTTCTTCACATATGAATATGCCAGACTGCCGACGTGTATGCATGAATGAATGTCTGTGTGTGAGTGAGTGAGTGAGTTAGTGAATAGCTGACTGATGGGGTGATTTACTTGACTGCTTGGCTGACTGCCTTCATGAGGCATTTCCTTTACACCGTTGCCAAGCGGCGCAGCAGCAGCAACGCGCTTTGCAAGGCGGCGCGCCAGCTGAAATCAAGATTGCCAAGGAAACTACCTTTTGATTTGGTTGCAGTTGAAGCTTTTCTTCTTCTTACTACTTTTTACAACTATGCGCATACATACATATATATATATTTTCTACTGCCTGCCAACAAGTATGGCACATTCAGCAAGTACAACAAGACAAGAAAATATATATAAGGCATAATTTATGTGTTACACGAGACACGTTGGAGACGTTGATGATGACGCGTCCGCTGCTAGAGGCGCTAAAGTGCTGCCAAAGTGCCGTGCCGCGGCGCGCGGTCTCCATGTAATGCGCTGCTGACTTTGATTGTCGTTCAGTTGGTTAGTAGAATCTGTGGCATGTTGTGGATAACAATGGCAAACGCGCTTCTTATTTTCATGTAATTGCACACACAATTATAAGCCTACACATGCATATATTTTCAAATACATACTTAGTCAGAAGTCTACTACCTTCCTTTCGTAATTTAAGTGAAGGAAGTGCACGAAAGCGCAGCGAGAAAAACAAANTCCGCTGCTAGAGGCGCTAAAGTGCTGCCAAAGCGCCGTGCCGCGGCGCGCGGTCTCCATGTAATGCGCTGCTGACTTTGATTGTCGTTCACTTGGTTAGTAGAATCTGTGGCATGTTGTGGATAACAATGGCAAACGCGCTTCTTATTTTCATGTAATTGCACACACAATTATAAGCCTACATACACATGCATACATACATATATTTTCAAATACTTAGTCAGAAGTCTACTACCTTCCTTTCGTAATTTAAGTGAAGGAAGTGCACGAAAGCGCAGCGAGAAAAACAAACATACATACATACATATTACATATCGCACATCGTCTTCAAAAGTGACACAACTCAAAATAACACGTCAGAAAATGCTAAAAACTATTTCGTAGCACAGCTCTGTATACGTTTTTAGTGCATAATTTCAAAAATGTCAAATTTTGAGTTGTGTCACTTTTCAAGATCGTGTGCAATATATATTTATGTACATTAGATAGTAGCAGAAAAAAAGTTCGCCAGAGTCTAAACAATTTTTTGCAAGAGTACTTCAAAAAATAAAAAAGAGTTTTGGTCGAACGTTGAGATCGGCCCTTTTTATTTTGCCACATTTCTATCAACTGGCTTTCTTGCTGTACAGATTTTGGTTCAAACTTTATACTGCAAAGTATTTACTATAATAAAGGTGAGTTCTGCCATTGTGTGCCAATTTCTTTGCTAATCATTTTGACATTTGCATGTACATACATATAAGCTATAGATGGCGCTCTGTTCAATATTCGCCTTCCTATTGCAGCCGCGTTAATTATGCGGCATGTATTGCTTTCAAGCGAAGAACCTAAATGTATCTCGGCTTCATAGGTATCCGATCCGTTCTAGTAGAGCTCCCAATTATGTTGCAGGTTGCTCTTAAGGTTAAGGAGACGTCTGCTCGGCGCCCTGAGCTCCGACAGCTGGTTGCTTCTGCGCCCTAAGCTTATACTTCAGCGACGGTTCCTGTATCAGGGCTACATCGGCTCCACTTTGCTCATGGTGGATAAGAATATTTGCACATGCCGCTTTAGAGTGTTGGAGGTTCATCTGCAGGATCTTCATCCTCTAAGATCTTCTCCAACAACGCCAACTCCGCGTACTCGTCAACCGAGGTCAAAAGCCTCAATTCCTCAGCTCTACCGAAGAAAACTCCGATGCTTATAACAGGCTTCCGTGATGAAGGCATACTGCTAACACTTTCAGTCTCCGACACGACAAACTCAACGTCCCTGCCCGCAGGAGCCACTTCCATCTCCAGATTATTATCCAATAGCACCTCTGAAAGCTGGGGTCATCACCCCTGGCATCCGATTGGTAGACCTTTAGGACTACCCTTTCGAAGCCATATGTTATGACTCATTGAGACTCAGCGAGGGGCCGAGGGAATATGATACGGTTAGTCCAATCCCTCAACTGTGACAAACCTACAGCTGTGTTTTGGAAGGCTTGGGTTGCAGTAGCGGAGGATTTTCTCTATCTCCTCCAGAGCGGAAGGCTCGCATCGGTGCCAGACACGTGCGCATGGACGCAAGGGTAAATCTCTATGGTACATGACCTCTAGTCTGGCGCTCTCCCACACCTGCCCCACCAGAGACACTGCAAACTTGTACAAGTACGCCGACCGCTCGTCATCGCAGACAATCATCCTGTGAGTTCCATAATGCCACCCGGCACTTTCGCATCGCGGAGATGGTCCTGGGCTTGCTCTGATCACTTTTAGGATCACAGATCGTAACTGGTTTCGAACTACATCGAACTGATCCCGACTAACCCCCAACATTGTCTGAAGTGGTTCTCAAAAAATTGTGCACTTGTCTCGCAAGCATCTCGAACAAGTCTTGAAATGGTATCCAAATCGTCACTTACAGACCGCAAAATAGTCCTGAACTAGCCCCCAGATGGTCCTAAACTATGCCCAAAATGATCCCGAACTCGTCTCGAAAAGGTCCTAAAAGTTGTGAACTAGTTTTGAAATGCAAAATACTTTACGACTCAGGGGTGTATGCGGAAATTTTTTTTGTGCGCTTGTGAAGTGGTACGGTCTAATGTACATATGTATATTGTATGTACATTTTTATTAAAAGTATCAAGCTGAGGTCATTCAACTAATAAACTCGGTCTCACCCTGTAATCATAGTAATGACAGAGCAGTTAACGAAGTACAAGCATAAGTCATTGCAAGAGGTAGTTTCATTTATTTTAAATGCTGCCTTTACATTTATGTACACTTTGGTGCTGCTCATAATTTATTTGTTCATGACTCACGTTGGTGTCAGCTAAGATTAAATTTGATCTTTTTAATTTTTCGACAAAAATATTAAAGTTATGCTTCACTCCTAGGGTGAACCATTTATGGTCGTTGTGTTGGACCATGTCTTCATGACAATACGTTCTACAATGGCTGTCAGTTATCAGTAAGAGACGCCAGCATCGAAACATCTATCCAAAATCACTTGGATATGCCCCGATGAGAGCCAGAACAAGCAACTTCTCATCGTAGGAAAAAAAGAAGCAGCAGTAGAGCATTCACGATCACGTATTTAACTTATACTTGAAAAATTATAAGCTCTCTATTGGCGTCACTGAAATACATAGAGTACCGCGGACCAAAATAAATAGATATATTGGCCTTGAAACTATATGTGAATATTTGGCCGAGCTTCTCCATAGATTTGTGGACTGCGCCCTGATGTTTGTCACACAAAAGGGAGGGTTTCTGAATGGTGATCATATATTTATGAGAAGGTGTTTTTCATGCTAGAAAACACAATTTACTATTTACAAATGTATATATATATATTTCGGCCCATTCTTAAATTTTCAAATTCCATACCTGGTGCACACTTACTAATCTGGGCTGGTAAAAGTAAACATCCCACTCAAATTCACTTGAAATATTACGATATATTAAAAGGCTCTTGAACCATTTCACTTCTGATTGCTGGCTACCAAATTTAGTATTGTGACAATTGTGTAATTTAATGTTTTTAGCAAAAAAAACCTACATACTTCAATTGCTAAGAAGTGAATTTGTGTGCCCACTGCTATTGACTGGGCACTTGAATGGTTGCACAAGTTACATTTTTGTGCTTTTTCTTATTTTTATCAACTTACATTCACTTCATGTACATACATATGTGCGCCGCATATTTGTAAAGTGGCATAAGTCATTTCATACCTCTTGTGCTTAAATGACCGGTTACTTGTAACCGAATTTATCTGTAAATCGTTCCAACATCATAAACTGATGTCAAAACCATTTACTTTTCGATGATAAAGTTGAACGAATAACCGACACGTTAAAATATATGTAACCGGTAATTTAAGCACAAGAGGTATGAAGTGACTTATGCCACTTTCAAAATAAATAGCTTATGTAATTTTGTTGATACACAGTAGATGGAGAAAAGAAAATTGGTTTAAGATTTGAAAAAATATCTATAATTGCCAATCGAAATGTTACTCTTGGAATATTTGCATTCCTTAGCTTATAATAATCATTGGACATCATCGTTGAAGTATTTATGAGTGTTATAACCAGGGCCGAAGAAAAGGAGCAAGAAAAAAAGCAATTTTCAGTGCTTAGATAAGCACTAAACTATTAGTACAGTAGCTTGCAAATATGCTCGAAAAATAACAAAAAATTTAACTACAGTTTAATGTTTTGGTTTTTTTTTAAATCAATTTATATCAAGGATTGAAAAATTACAAAGGACAATTAAGTGTTGCCAACTTATTTTTTAGAATTCCCCAATTTCGACATTGAAATTCCCCGATTTTGCCTGAAATTTTGTCAAATTCCCCAGATAGATATCTCCTGATTTACAAAAAAAAAATTATGAATTTTGATATATTGCTGGTCTTTCTGTTTATTTTTATTTTTTCATGTAATTTATCAAAAACATTGTAAAGAAATGTACATATAATATTTAACAAATTTTCGTAAAAATTGCAAGCATTTTATTTAAGTTTTCTGGAAAGATTTTGGGTATGCAATTTTGTAGCCCAAACATTTCTGGCATAACAAAGTGAAAGTTTCAAGTGGCTAAAAATTTTCGTTTTAGAATTTTTTTGGCGAAGGTGTTGCGGTTTTCTTCCATATAAAACTAAAATGTGTTTATTCGTTATATGAAAGCAAATACGACAAAGACACAGCCGATGGCGGTAAAAATAGAAATGTCAATTGACCAATTGACAATTTGTAAATAATGCTGCCATTGTTCCTTATTTGTTGCTGACTTGAATATTTAATAACTCAGGTTTGCATAATCAGTACTTTTAGTTGCAGTTGCATTTCTTATGCAACTTTTTTAGCTCATTATGAAATTAGTGAAGCAAAAAAGAAAAAAAAAATTGGGTAACACCTAATTCCTGATAAAACAACAGTTCGACCCCCGATTGCCCACGTAAACTGAAATTCCCCCAAAAAAAAAAATAGTCCCCGAAAATGGGGGAATTCTCCATGAGTTGGCTTCCCCGCTTGATATTCTCAAATAATAGAGATCTGCGCTGGTATTGAGAGAACCAAAAGCGTGTTTTTGGACCAGAAAGCACACCGCAGTAACAGCACCTTATCCCGTGAAACTTACCTCGCCGCGTCAACTTAATTCCACTCAGCCACTTTGTTGCGTCCCAGCTTCAAACATGAGTGACTCGCTTAGCTAAATGACTCACCCACACTTACAGTGCATAAGTATTTATGTGGCACAATAAGAGTTTCGAATTCATTGTTTATCTGCTTTCTGGCTTTGTTCTTATATTTTGATTATAATTATGTACATATGTACGAATGTACATACACACTTACTTACATACATTTGTCTTTTTTCTTACTTCTTTACTTTTATCTTCCGCTTCATTTGCGCTACATATTTTTTACGTACATACAAACATACTTTGTAGATTATTATTACATATTTTTATACCTTTCATGAACACGAAATGGTATTATAACTTTGGTTCGATGTTTGTATGTACCAGAAGAAGAAGAGATGGATCCATGAAAATGTGTAGTGCATATCACAAAAATCGGGTCACTAAAATCTATAACCTCTATAAAACTGATAGTTCGAATATGGGGTTTTAATTTAAAAATTCTGAATTTGGACAGCTAGAACCGAGCAATTTCGTAAGCTATTTTCTAAATAATCATGCAAAGTCTATTGGGAAAATTGTCAATATCGGTGCTGTACAAGCTTATCTCCTATACCACTCATTGTTCAGATATGAGTTTTTTTATATATAATTCCTCTATATATTTACGTATGCAATGAATGTAAAAAATTTTGTCCAGCTCCCAAACAAGTTATGTAAAATGCAGTAATCGATTGAAGTAGAATTGTCTGTTGTTCATGAAGGGTATGAAGCCTTGTTTAATTTAATTTTATTCTTAATTTGTTTATATTTATGTGTGTACATACCTAAGTATCTTTTTATAATCGCGTTTCATTAATGCTATGCTGCCGCTATTATACAATGGGAATTTGTTTTTATCTCCAGTTTTTTTGGCTTCTATTTTGATCATTACAAATTCAGTCTTTATTTGATTCGGTCAGTCGCGCCTGATGTGGCGCTAAATCGCTCATCAGCATCTTTGCTGAATAATGAAATATGAATAATGATGCTACGTATAAATAAAAATGCTTTTACTTCCATTCAAAACCAATCTCTCTTTTGCACTCGTACATGTATATCTATGTAAATGCGGTCAAAAAGTTGAGTACGTCTAAAGGAATGCTAATTTTGTATCCAAGCGGAAAATGGAGGCATAGAAATGCCAAATGATTTATTTGCACAAACTCATATCAGTTGGACATCAGAAATTCACTTGTATGCATTATTGTTTTATATGCGTTGTGCTAAAGATCCGACAATAGATTGACATGCCTACAAAGGCAATTATCACTTGAAAAATAAAGATTCCATTTAGACAATGGCGATAATAATGAAATATTGCACGTTTAGAGAGTGGAGAGGGAACGAACAGCATAGCTTTAAACGGTGCGGCCTATGCGACATAATAACATAGCCATCATATCGCAAAGCGAAAATTTATGCGCCGCAATAAGGAAGTCTGTGTTATTTTTGATGAGCTTTTTTTTTGGCTTAAGTCTTAGGTAAATTATTCTCATAAAAGTAATAATTCGCAAACATGATGAGTTAGCTGAATGATTCACACACTTCAACACATAGCTAGGGTCAATCAACGGGCCGAAATAAATAAAAGTTTTGGCTGAGCTTAGTCCAGGAACCAATTAAACCTTCTTGTATTGGATATAGAGTCTTAAGAAATCTACTCTAACATTTGCATTGAGAAAAAACTACATACATATATGGGGCGTTCTATACCAAATCATCATAAATATGAAATTCGAGCTTGATTAATACATTTTTAAAAACTTTACAGCACAAAAACAAATCGATATAACAGTTTTCCAAAAATCTCGAGAATGGGGCGAGGAAAAATTAAAAAAAAATCACACATACACACATCGAAATTCTCTATGAAAATAAATATTTTTTTAATTTTTTTCTTAAACAATTTTTCACATACAAATTTTTTGATAAAAAATGAGTTTTTGAAAATGTGCTATCTCAAAAAAAAAAATCCTATCAGAAGTATATAAAATGTGGATATCTTTAAAACAGGAGCAGCTAGGATTTCAATTAAGCGGATTCTTAACCTTAAGATATCA
>NW_016157374.1:23739-30503 GCF_001687245.7 Rhagoletis zephyria
ATGAAAAAATCACAATGGCAGCTCTGAATATTGCGCAATATGTAAGTATTGTATTATGGAGTGCACTCTACAATAATTTGAGTTATGAATTTTTTTTACACCGAAGTTGAGTAAAATGAGTACATTACGTATATATATATTTTTTTTAGTACGCAGTTTCGTAGCACATTAAATTTTAGTATAATAAAGTGCAAGTTTTAAGCGATTGTAAAACTGCCGTTAATTTTTATTTTTAATTTTCTTTGAAAACGGTTTTACGCATTTTCTTCCATAAGAAAAAAATGCAAAAAGCCGTCAGCATAAAAAATATTTACGCAATTTTGCAGTAGCTGGAAACTTGCACTCACTCTTTTATACTTAAATTTAATGGGCTACAAAACTGCATACTCAAAAATATTCTAAAGAAAAATCTGAAAATTTGTAAATTCGTATGTACTACTCAACTTCGCACGGTGGGCAGGAAGCAAGATAGGTTGCATAAAAATGTCGACAAAAACTGAAAGCAGGGTTGTATACAAATACAACCCTGCTTTCAGTTTTTGTCGACATTTTTATGCAACCTATCTTTGCTTCCTGCCCACCGAATTCGGTGTATAAAAAATCCATAACTCAAATTATTGTAGAGTGCACCCCATAATACTATACTTAAATATTGCGCAATACTCAGAGCTACCATTGTAATATTTTCAAATTTTTTTAAGATGGCATATTTTCAAAAACTAATTTTTTGTGTAAAAAGATTTTTAAGAAAAAAAATTTTTAAGAAAAAAATAATTTTTAAGAAAAAAAAATTTTTGAATATTTATTTTCATAGAGAATTTTGATGTGTGTATGTGTGATTTTTTTTAGCTTTTTCCTCGCCGCGTTCTCGAGATATTTGGAAAACTATTAAATCGGTTTGTTTTTGTTTTTGTGCTGTAAAGTTTTGAAAAATGTATTAATTAAGCTCAAATTTCATATTTATTTTATATTTATGTATGTTTATCCATCAACCCTAAAATTTGAAATAAGTCAAACACATGAATGGAAAGGAATGTCCCATATAGACGTTGTTAGCTTACCAGTTCAATACTGACTATATTGTACTGAGCGGCATAGCATTTTCAATGCCGCAAGTATCGAATTAAATTATTATTTTCTCTAAACGGTCGAATGGGGTCGATGGGGGTCGATGACAGTATTTTTCCAGAACATTAAAGCGTCTTTTTGGCGGATGCAGCACCAAAACAAAAAGCGGCTGAACATCTGTAATCTGTAAAATTACTAAATCTACTGAGTTACAAAATAAACAATAAACAAACAAAGAATTTCTTTAAAACCCAAAAAAAAAGTTTTGTTATACTGTTATGTTTAGATTCGAAAATCCTAATACCCGGCTAATAATCGTTCATTTTGTTATCCGGATATTCAGATATTTTAATCAGATAGTGAATATTCGGATATAAAAAAAAATCGGATAAAACTCCTAACCCTAGTACAAAAGCCATGTCTTGGTGATACACACCTCAAGCGGGGTGGGAAATATTTTTCAAAATATGTATGTATATAGAAACTCCATGGCGAATATTTTTATTAAAAAGGAATGCCATTTCGAGTATAAAACTTTATTTTTTTCATTGCTAGGCGCAATGCAATGCTAATGGGGATGAGCATGATTAGAGAATGGCATTAGCTTCACCAAACAAACACTGCAATAATAAAACGTTGCACAAATACGCAAAGTTCAAATTACTGCTGATACTGGGAATGACATCGATGCAGTGTGGTGTTGAATTTCCTAGACTATCGACTTTACTGCGTAGTTGCAAAATAATTGCACACTCAAAGTAAATTACACACATACAATCCAGTGATGCCAGACATTCTCTGTTAAATATCCCACGGAAATGGGGAAAAAATCCCTCAATTACCCACATCTTGAAAATTTATCCCACAAAATTCCCAACAAATTCATAAAATTCATATAAAATAATAATAGTAGTTTCGCGCTTACACATATGTGCTTTTCCTCCAATTTGTGGCGGTCCCCTTGATGTTGTCACACAAAGGGGAGGGACCTACAGTTTTACGCCGACTCCGAATGGCCAGTGTATTTTTATGAGAAGCTGTTTTTCATGGCAGGAATACACTCGGGGGTTTGCCATTGCCTGCCGAGGGTCGACCGCTGTTAAGAAAAAACCCCTTTTCTGCATTTTTTCACTCATTCATTTTTTCACTTTCATTTTTTTGCTCACTCACTAAGGGCCTAAAAGAATTTTTTGGTGACTTTAAAATTGAAGCACATTCATGTGCTATTTAACATTTCATCAGATAATTTGTTCCGCTTTTTACATGAAACATCAGTTACAACTGAAAAGATTCTTTCTTACTCAGCGCTTGAATTGGTTAACGTAAGAAATTTTTCGAAATTGTCCTTATACTTTTTACCAATTATATACCATTTCACTCCACATCACATCTTCAGAACGATTAATTATGTAAGAATGTCGAATATTCTTGAATTTTGATCAATTATGCAACAATAACTGCGTCAAAAGAAAATCCCTTATTTATATAAAATGTCCCTTTTTTCCCTTTTAAAAATTTTTGATGCAAAATATCCCTCAAATAGGGAAATTACCCACAATCTGGCATCACTGATACAATCTCCAATGATTTGTAAAAGCGTAACTGCATAAAGTTGTCTCTTAACTAAAAGCATAGACAGACGGCAGCGTTAATCTGGACCGACTCGTTAATTCGCATTTATGTCGAGAATTTACTGCAGTTGATCCGGATTAAGTCTTGCAGTTAATCCTCAACATTAATGCGGATCTAGAAAATTTCGATGACAACACTGAACAAATCGGCCAGCTGTTGTCCACAATTGCGCAGGAAGCAGCTTCAATCCTCGGTTCGAGCGATTTGGAAACAATTTTCAGTCCAATTCTGAATACTCCAAGGGAGTTTGTTCCCCGGGAATTTGTTTCTCCCGAGAAAGAAATCCTCTAATAATTAGCTCCCAGGGAGTAGCATTTTCCCCGAAAATTTGTGAGGAGAAAATTCGAACTTCGCAAGAGCTGTTTGACATTTAATATAAAAAAATCCTCAGGGAATTTTTATTCATGGTAATAGGAAAGGGGAAAATTCCCTGAGAATTTTTATTCATGATAAATCCAGAGAGTTTCTGTTCAAAATCGGCCTGCTTTTTTATTTTTTATTTTAATTTCAATTATTTTATCTTATTTCACATTATTTATTGTATTATTAGTTAATTTAAATTTTTAAATTTAAAAACTGCACAGCATTTTGTTAACAATAACATTAAAAAACAATAAAAGTAATAACAGAACGAATTAAAAAAAAAATTCAATGAAAATTCCACTGGCCGTGAGTCTCGAACCCACGACCACGCGACTCGTTAATCCGCTTTATTGGCATCTGTCACGGTACAATCATGATCAGATCAACTGCGCCGTTAATCCGCATCATCGCTGCCGTCTGTCCATGCTTTGAGACAACAACAAAACCGAAAACGCAAATAAAAGAACATTGGATAACTTTTTTGCTGCGAAAAGTTGGCCCACCAAAGAAGCGTGAATGGCTTTTATCACACAAGAACAACAAGCAACAAGTCAGTCAGCCTCCTCCTTGCACCAACTGCCCATCGTAGTGGAAACGAGTGAGCAACCGTCAAACGCCAATCACCTCCAAAGAAAAACATCAGCGGCGCAAAAAAAAAAAATTGAAAAAAGACAGCAGCCGAGACATTGTAACAAAAAAGCAGACAGCCAGCCGTCAGTTGGTAGCCGGCCATTCACAGATCACTTTTGTTTTTTCGCATTTTTTACGCTTGAATAATAATAAAAACCTGGTGTGCGAAGTGAAAAGACGCCGAGTAGGAGTTGTAGTAAGGGCCGCCGCGGTGGGCCAATGCAAACAAGTGACGAAGGTGTAACTAGGGCGAGCAAAGAAAAAGGTATGCGTTAAATTAAATAAAAAACGTACCTGGGTGCTGCTGCTGCTGCTCATCGTCAAATATCTACTATGTATGTACATACACTTGAGTGAGTTGCCAAAGCTAAAGGCAGCATCACTCAAAGCAAACAAATTGATGTTGAATGCTGGTGATTAGGTCGATTGTGAGTGAGCTATGCTCAGTTGCTTTGAGAAAATGAAATCCATGCTGTAAGCTGTTAAAAACCTCTGCTGCTCATAGACCAACATACAATCTGTGGTGATAAGCAATAACCGCCTAAATCGACTTAAGAAAGTATTGAGTTATATATGCTATCATATACTGCAACTACTATTCCATGTGTATGTGAAATCCCCCAACTCGCCAGCTAGGCTAACTAAAAAGTTATAGACGAACATATTTTGGTTTCCCCATAAGGATGTTTAAAACGTTTTTTCTCTAATTCAGGTTTTTCGACTTAGGCGGTTGTTGCTTATGAGCACAGATATGTATGTAAGTATGTAGGTGGAATGCTTATGAATGGTTTGTATTGTATGCATACATATGTATGTATGTAAATAAAAACCTGCAGTTAATCCACTTAGTTCTGAATTTATTTATTACCAGCCTAATTTGCTATTACTTAAATACAAGGGAGTGCTAGGAAAATTAAGTCCCCGAATTCAGGGAAGAACTCGCGCCATTTGCAATACATCGTTGAGATCTGACAGTGATAGAAGAGTGTGCCTAAATGGCCGTTTGGCTATCTGAGAAGATATTCTTTGATGTACCTTACTGCAAAAGTAAGGTAGGCGAAAGGATAACTTTGGGTTATATGCTCAATGAAAACCCCTGCACCCACTCCGCATTCCTTCATTGACCCGTCCGTAAAGACAGTTAAGCCCTGCAAGAACTCAACCTTTCCTTGATTCCAGTCACTACGGCTCGGGAATTTTGTGCGGGGTTTTTGGTGAAATCAGGTCTTCAGTGGGCAGCGCTTTAATTTTAGATGGTAGTGCGTCTAGGCCAGCGCCCCGTAAGAGATCATGGGTCAGACTAAAGCTGTGTACATCCAGTACACAATTCTTTTTTTCAAACCCCATCTATTTCGTAACATTCTCTTGGCTGCATAGAGAGCCACCGTGGCCTTCCTTGTACGCTCTTCAATGTTTGAAGTTAAGTGTGGAACCCAGAATAACTCCAAGGCATTTTAACTTGTTTGACATATCCAGTTCTATTCCTCGGAACCTTGGTTTAGTGAAATTACGTAATTTTGTTTTATTTGTAAAAAGTATAAGTTCAGTTTTCGCAGAGTTTACGCTAAGAGAGAACAGTTGATAGCCCAGGGGGGAGATTCTGTAACCAGTTATCGACAATTTTCGAATCGATATCGCACTTTTTGACGCAAAAACATTTATATCATACGTCAAAAAGTGTAAAAGCGATCCGAAAATTGTCGCTAACTGGTTACAGAATCTCCCTCCAGGAATCTACCGTTTAGAGCCCTTTCTATAATTTCATTTATGACCGAAAGAAAATGACCCGATGCCAGTATCTCTACATCGTCGGCGTAAGCCACCGCCTTGATCCTCTGATGGTGATAGCTCTACTTGGGTACCCCAATGCGGCGTGTAGTACTCTGTTCCTTAGCGTAGACACTATTCCAGTCCGGACGCAGTGGTCAATTCCTGTTTCCATAAGTGCCTCATGAATGGAATCTACACTGGCATTATTAAAGGCCCCCCACGCCATTGTAAATCGTTTAAATAGTACAGCGAAATCTCAATTGTACGTACTTTCGGGAATGCATGTTGCGAGTATGATAATTGCGATGTTTTTTCCCTAATGTACAGACCCAACAGCCTCTCAAACGTCTTAAGCACAAAGGTGGCTTATTGGTCGGAAATCTTTAGCATTGTCATGACCCTGTTTCCCAGCTTTAGGAAAAAAATTACTTTAAACTTCCCCCAGCTCAACGGAACTTGCTTTTGAGTAATATGCAGTAATTGCTTCTAAAACTGGAATGACCATCTCAGAAGCTTTCTGTAGCTTGGCTGGTAATATTTTGTACATAGTCGAAAATTTTAAGGGTTCGAAGCTGGATATAGCATAGCAAATTTTATCTTTTCCTTGTACAGTAGCTCCTCCAGGAGGTCCCCGGAGAGGGTTGGCATATGGTTTGGGGCAACGATTTCCACTAAGTCGATTTTGCTCCCTGGAAAGTGAGTATTCGGAAGAATATCCAGCGACTGACTCCCCAGCCGACTCGGTCCATGAACCATCTGGCCTTTTTATATATGTTGGCAATTGACGATATTTTTAATTTATTTTTACTTTTTTACGAATTTTGCTGTTTAAATTTACATTTCAAACTAGCCAATGCCCGCTTACTTCGCGGCGCCTAATAAGAGCTTTTGCGTTAGCCAATGCAAAAGAGCGTTTAAAAACAAAATTAGTCTGTAAAGTCAAAGTTTTTGATTTAAGTTGAAACCACTAAGGCGCAGTATCCTCCTCACACATAGGCAAATAGTAGTAACGCTGTGATACCATATGGAATACCAATCCCTTTTGGTGTCATGAGCTTTACTGATGGTCTTATTTTCACCTGTGAGATCTCTGCCAATCATGCGTAATCTTTTTGTATGATCTTACGTATGCCAATAAAAGTTCTTATAGGGAAACTCAAGAGCACAGAAGTGCATTTTCTTTATAGGAAGGCCAAGAATCCTCGCTGTCCCATAGGATGAAAAGTTTTCCGGTACATTGCTAAATGAGTAGTGTGATCTCTTAAGTATCTTTCAAATGAAGCAGTTGATATACCTACGGT
>NW_016157374.1:30824-70343 GCF_001687245.7 Rhagoletis zephyria
TAACTACGGTATTGATAACATATGTAGCTGTGTAGAATTTCAGGACGTTAGCGTAAGCAGTTCCAGACATAAGCTATATGAGAAGTTCAGTTTGCATGGAAGGAAGGAGCCACGCCCCCTTTCCCAATGCATTTGCAATATATGCATCAGTGCTAAGTTTCAGTTCCCCAGCGTAATTGGTTTTAGTGATATATTGGTTTTTTACGTTTTAGTCTGTATAAGAATTTTAGGAATATCCCGAGCTAAATACCGAGTAAATTTTTGGTCAGAATATTTATTTTCAACGTGTTGCCAAGTATGAACCAAGTCGATGCAGCCGTTTAGTAGTTTAGTGAAATGCATTGTAAAGAGAACTGTATGAAATTGTAAAACGTGACGTCTCAGATTTCTTAATTTTTTTGGCAACAACAACGAAAAGTTAAAATTTTTTTTAGCGAAAACCCTTCCAAACAGAAATAAAAAAAAATTAAGTTTGTGGTTATATCAAGGCGAAATTTTGAGAACGGTGCGTTGCTAACTCTAAATATAAACAACGACGCACTGGAAAAAGTTAATACGTTCAAATACCTAGGAATAATGATCGACGATAAACTAAAACAAAAAAAAAAAATGGATTCTATATTTTCAATTAGAGCTCTAGCAAAACTGCATTTAATTCCATACATTAGCTTTTGCGTGATGCGCTTGCAAACATACAGACAAACATACCGAAATTTTAGATTTGGCTTCTGTTGATCTAATAAACCCCCTATTAATTTTTCTTTAACATCTATTATGTACAGATATCGGCCTGTTGCAATTTTATTATTCTCAAGTACTCTCGTTTGATACCCATATGGCAACACTTAGTTTATATAGTAAATTTAACTGAATTAAAGTTTTCAAATAAGTGGCAACCCGCTTCAAGAATATTTTCAAAAGTAAGCTTCCTAATCCTCTTTAGTTTAATATTCGTATTGCAATATTTCATTTATTTTACAAATTTCAATGAATACAATCTTTCAATCAGTTGGCAAATCCCCTAAAAATATTTTCAGGATTAAAATTTCCTATCGTCTTTAGTTTGATGCCAATATTGCAATATTTAATTTATGCTATCAATTATATTAAATTAAAGTTTTCAAATAGGTGGCAACCTTCCACAAACATATTTTCAGCTGTAGGCCTTTGTAAATTTCTTTCATTTAACAGCCATATTGCAGTATTCACATTACCGTATCAATTGACCTAAACTGAAATTTTAAACACAGGTGGCAACTCTCTAATTTTTTCTTCTATATTGGAAGCTAAATCTCTAGCGATACAACGGTGAAAACTGCATTCAATTCCATGTTTTCGACTGATGCGCGTACAAATATACAGACAGACAGATATTCAAAAATTCTAAGAATTGTTTATTTGGCTTCTGTGGCTTTAATAAAAACCCACCATATTAATTTTTCTTTAATATCTATAAGGTACAGACATCGACCTGTTACAATTTTATTATATGTATATCTAGATGTAGATATAGATTTCATTTATTTTATCAATTTAATACAATAAAATTTTTCAAACAGGTGGCAGCCCTCCCTAAAACCATTTTCGGCAATAAAATCTCCTAAACCCCTTCAGTTTGATACCCATCTTGCAATATCAATTTATCTCATAAATTAAATTAAATGTAAATTTTCAAACAGGTGGCAACTCTAAAAAATATTTTTGGCTGTAAGCCTTCTTCAGCCTCGTTCTTTTGACGCCCATATTGCAATATTCATTTTTTCTTATCAATTTACTTAAACTCCGATTTTCAAACAGGTGGCAACTCTCTAATTTTTTTCTTCCTATATTTTAAGTTAGACCTCTAGCAATACATCGGTGAAAACTGCATTCAAATCCATGCATTCGTTTTCGAGTGATGCGCGAACAAACATACAGACAGACAAACAGAGAGACAGACAAAAAATCTAAAAATGGTTGATTTGGCTTCTGGTGCTCTAATAAAGACCCCCCCACATTAATTTTTCTTTAATATCTATAATGTACAGACATCGACCTGTTACAATTTTATTATATGTATAGATGTATCAACAAACATGTGTGGGTACTTTTGCACCAGTTAAGGTACTAGGTAAGGGTTAATGACAAAAAATCTTAAACATTCACATTATTTCATGTATTAATTTTCAGATAAGCTTATGGTCAATGGCTGGTTTACTGTGTACTGTGGATTAGTAATTTTTTTACGGGCTCTATTTTAGTTCACAAATGTGCTTAATATACGAAACTTCATCTTTGGCAGTTTTGAGTTGCAACACTGATGCCGGTTTAGACGTAATTGTTAGAATAGATTCATGTTCTTAGAAATGTGTATTTCATAAGAATTTTAATTACATATCAACGGTTGTCTGCCGCATTGGTAGCAAGTAAGCGTACTATGTCGATTTTCTACAGAAAAATATGGTTATTTATCAACCGAATCCGCTCTTTAACATGAAAGTTATGTCGTTATTGTAGAAGACCATCGATATGTCATTACGTACAAACATATATTCAAAAATTAAATTTTTCATTTATTGTGTAAATCCTTCAGCTGCCAAATAAAAACGTTTTTATACACTTAAATATTTGCTCTCGTTCATGCTTTGTTGATTTCGCCAAGTTCAAGGTTTGGTAATTGCAGTCAGAGACGTAGAATTCTATCTTGTTAGCTGAGCTTGCCTAAGTGGGCGAAGCATAGTAATTTTTACTAGTGGAAACATACATACATACATATGTACATGTGTGCGAACATACATACTCATATTTCAATATACATATGTGCATAAGTGCGTTGGACACGCTCATCTAAATATGTTTGTAGAGTACATATTAAAATGTTGATGTCGGTCGGAAAAAAAATGCTGTGAAACTTTAGCCCGCAAACTTTTTTTTCAATTTTAATTAACAATTAAATACAACAAATAAAAACAACAACCTAGTAGATCATTTAATTTTATTATAAAAAAGTGCAAGTTTGAAGTTGCTGGGACTTGCTGTTGATACTTGAAATTGTTTTTGTTGACACTGTTAGTCATTTTGTTGCATACAAAGTGTGTTCGACGACATGTTTATATGACAAAAAATATATTGAAACCTTCAACAAAACAAATTACCAAAAATCTTAGCAACTTTTAAATTGCACTTATTATACTAAAATTTAATAGGCTACAAGGTTGGTTTTTTTTATATCTGATGTTGAGAAAAAAATAATAACTTCAGAAGTAACCCGTCGATTAAAATTTTTTCAAGAGCGTATAAATAGTTGACAGTAATAATTTCGAAAAAGCAGACGACTTCGTTAATTTAGGCATAAGAATCAAAGCAAATAATAATGTAATATACATCCGGTAATTTAACGCTTTCAGCTAGAGACACATTTGCCTGTAAGCACACACCAGAGATGGGGCAGCAAACACTGAATAATAGAAATCACTTCCACTTAACTCAGGTCCCTACAGTTCACGGCTCTTTCAGATAGTACCTGACCTCTGCGAAACGTGTGGAGATGGCACTATTGAAGACGTCGAATATGTTTTACTCCAAATTTGCTCTGTGTTTGGGGAAAACCTTCCACCAGAAAATATATTTAGTAGACCACATGATAGAATCCGCTGAAATGTGAAGCAGTGAACAATACGGTCAAGTTTAGTTTGAGCCAACTGAGAAGATATGAGCAGTGCCGACGTCCACGTCAAATATCTCCGGCCTTATAAAAAATCTATCATGCGGAAGTGACATGACGAAGGGACCCAATAAGGAACTGAAACGAACGTAGAGCATCGTGCTCCCCCATCTCCCGACGAAATACTTGAGGGTAGTACCGGGAGAGGAACAGTACATAACGATTGGTATAACAATTGTATTTAACAAATTTCGATAACACGGTTCAACAAAATTTGGTCATATTTTACTTCAAAAAGGGGGTTCCGACCTCAAAGTGCATTTACAACATTTTTCTAGTATGTCGAAGTGTCGAAAAATGGCAAAAATGCCAACGTTTAAAAATTTTGTTAAATCGAATTTGGACGTAGTTTTTTGTGAAGAAAAAAACAGGTATTAATGAAAATTCAATTCGCCTGATGGATTCTACCTCATGTCGGTGAATTGATTAGAAATGAGTGAAAAATTAAAAACAAACCCAATTTTTAAACAAAACAACAAAACAAAATGATTTCATGAACAAGTCAACATTAAAAAATCAATATCCCGGATTCATCAATAGCCAGTCTTTTGTCTCTTAGCACTTTCCGCGTTCTGTAATGAAATCTTCAAACATATTTTTTTTTTGTGATGTTGTTACACAAAATGGAGGAGCCTACAGTTTAACTCCGCCTCAGAATGGCGATTGGATTTTATGAGAAGCTTTTTCATAACAGAAATAGACTCGGAGGTTTGCTATTGCCTGCCGAGGGGGCAACTGTTGTTAGAAAAACATTTTTTTAATTTAGATGTTGCCCGAACAAAGATCGAACCCTTATCCTACGGAATGGAAGTACCACAAAGTACCACATTCAGCCCCAGCGACCGCCCATCTTCGATAATTGCTCCTTGATAAAAGTCTCGCCTTTCGCCAATACCAGGTAAAGTTATAGGGCCTTCGCGTATCTTTTTCTCTTTCTTACAGTCTACTACTCAGCCTTTTTGCTGTAAATAAACTGCTCGCAAGTGACTTACTACATCCTAAAGAAACATTTAAAAAGCTACCACCATGTGCAGCCCACAAAAAAGCAATCTATAGTTTGCCAGCCAGCTGTACGCCGTTTCATACCCAAAACTTGCTGCACAACACAGCAAGCACAACCAGAGTTCTTCCATAGTGAACATATGTTCACTCACCTTAAAACATCGACAACAATAATGCTTGTTGTATAAGAAAGAAGTCAAAGATATTCGTGGCAGCAATTTAAACGTCTTTGTGTGAATACGACTAGAGCTCTTCGCTTCTTTTTTGAACTTTTACAGTTGAATGCACCACTTTTCAGAATTGTGTACTGTGTGGCATCGCTAACGGCATTTAGCTGGGCGCTAGCTACACCCCTTGCGCATGTGCAACAACCTAGCATATTGTTGTACCGATGAGAGCAACCACCCTTAATTTCATTTAATTTATGGCGCGAAGAAGTAAACGGCGAAACAACTTAAGAAGGCGCACACGAACAAAAATGTAAATTCCGTCTCATGTGTACACTGTACATCAGGGTGGTCCAAAATGTAATTAAAAAAATATATTTGGAGGTCGCTCTTCTTTTTTATTCTTGAAAATCAATATTTTTCGATCCAAAAACTGGATTTCTCTTAGGAGACTTTCAGTAACTATATCCAATTGTTTATTTAAACATTTTCTATTATTAAATATTTTTTTATGGGATGCCTAAAAACCTCAAAAAATGCAATGGGGGAAATAAAAAATCGTTAGTATAAAAAATATTATAACAAACAATTGGGTATTATCATTGGCAGTCTCCTGAAGAGAAATAAAGTTTTCCAATCGAAAAATATAGATTTTTAAGAATTCTATACTATTTCTACGAAAACTGGTTTTTTCCCCATATAAAATATATGTATGGAAAAGTTTGAGCGCTTTGAGCGAACTTTAAATATTTTTTGATTTCGAATTAAAAAAACAGGGGTATAATTTTTTTCGGTATAGAAAAATTCTAGGGGGGTAGAGCATTATAATTCCGACTTTACTTTTTCACATGCATTTTTGGACCGCCCTACTGTGCATACCTAAATGCATATGTACATACATACATATGTATATGATTACACAATTCCAAATATAAATTTCTACGGAAGAAGTGGGTAAATATCGTCTAACGTACACACTGTATGTTTGTATAAATGTGCAAAAAACTACTATATATATGAATGTAGACCCTAGTCTGTATAAATGTTTGCTTAGGTGCGCATCAAAAGTTCTTGCATTTTGCTATTTACCTGGCGAACAAATTAAGTTGCCTCATTGTATTCCATGCCGTCGAATTTTGGCAATCCTAGCAAACAAATTTTGCTTCGATTACGATGGCTATAGAGATTGTTGTTTTTGCAAAAGTTGGATCAGATGTTTAGGTACTCTATTTGAAGTTTTTCTGTGAGGCATGTGTTATATGAGATCAACGATCAAAGCTAAGAAAATTGTATAAAAAGGTATTTATAAATTTTTTGTTGACAAATTTCCTTTTATCTCTTATTGTTCTGGATGCACTGGACCCAAAGTGAATTTTCTTAACCGTAGATTGCATCTAAAAAAAGTTAGGAATTCCACCCTTTGGACATTCCTTCCTTATGCACATTTTAGGTCGAATTACTTCTTATTTACAAACAATCAAAGGGTAAAACAAAATAAATATGGAACCTTTTTGTTCCAAGGATCGACTAACGGCGCGGTACGGTACGTGGCGGTTCATATAATCCCATCAGATACGTGGTAACAATGTACGCAAAGCCAATGAAACTCTACGATATATCCGCTTATACATACAGCGCAGTCAATTGTGTACGCTGCGGTATAGTTTTGTACCGCCTTGTACCGCACTTCCAACACTGCGGCTGTTTGAGTGTTCTCATATAACGACATGGTATTTGATACCGCATATCGTACGGAATTTTACCGCATTGTACCGTACCGTGCCTGTTTGCGCAGGTCTTAAGGCATAAACTGTTGGTAGTGGCGACCGCTGCACAGTCGTTCAAAACTAGAATTTACTGTTCATAATTCACTGGATCTTTCATTTTTCAACCAATTTGATTAATCGTTTTTTAAATGAATGCTGATAAAACTAGCAAGAGCCCAGTTGATTCCGAATTAAGAAAAAGTGTTTTTCTAAACAGCGGTCGCTCCTCGGCAGGAAATGGCAAACCTCCGAGTGTATTTCTGCCATGAAAAACAGCTTCACATAAATGTACAATCGCCATTTGGAGTCAGCGTAAAACTGGAGGTCCTTCCCCTTTATGCTCGGCCAAACACTAACATACATATGTGCAAGCGCCAATCTATTATTGTTATATTATTTTTTTTTTAGTACAAATTTCAGAAAAAGTAGCATTTTTGAAGAAAATTTATACCTAAGTTCCACTAAAAAAATTTTACATAATACAAACAAGTCGAAAACAATTATAGGGATCCCAAAAAAATAAACAAAATTTCACAAGAAAAATTTCATGTTATAAAAAAATTTTCGCCAAATTGAAATTGTTTTTGAGTTTTTAGAAAAATTTTGGGTATGCACTTAGCCACTTACAACTTGCACTAAAGTTTAATTACCTATAAAACTGCATACCAATTTTTTCTAGAAACCAAAAAAAAAATTAAATTCGTTGGAAATTTTTTTGCAGCATTTCGATCTTTTAATTTTAATTTTTGTTCATTTTGGGGGAACCCTACAATTGCTTTCAACTAGTTTTTATTATGTAACGCTTATTAACTGGAACAGGAGAATCGATTTTCTTCAAAATTTGTATTTTTCTGCACTTTGCACTAAAAAATTTAATATAATAATTATAATAATAAAAAAATTCAATTTTATTAGATTTCATTAAAAAAAAAGAAGAAATTAATGAAATTAAGTGAAAAATGAAGTCTCCAGTGAATTGTGAACAGCATAACCATATTGTTATATTTTTTATATGTAAGCCTACATTATTTAATAAACGCTATAGATACCAGATCGAAATTAATAAAAAAATCAATTCTAATCGAAATTAAAGTAGTCGATGCAGGAACAAATCGTGGATTCCGAGACATATTGTCATACATAGAAGGAAATGATATTGCTGATAAACTTACGAAGAAAGAAACCTCTTTCATCAGCTCAGAGACCTTCTGTGGCGTAAAAAAGAGGGCACTATCTACCCTGGCTGGGCTGGAGCAAAGGCTCAAAGAAATCGCTGTTGAGATAATCTATCAGGTCTACAGCATTCTAAAGCATTTTTACGCTCCAAGAAATGTATGAGTTCATCAAAGAACAACTTACGAATTGTTACAGAAATCACAGGCTGAACTATCACCTCACCAAATTGGGAATTTACTCGTAGGAGTGATGCAGATTTGCTGGACGGATATCGAAACTGCAGAGCACATATTGGAACGGCAAAAGACACTTGGGTGACCATTTATAAACCGAGTACGGCCTCGGCAAAATATCGAGTATACTGGGATCCGGTTAACTGATAGAAATTTAAATCACTAAGCAGCTGAATATTGTAAATCAATCGAAATTTGTGTAAATAAATCATTGTAATTTTTCTTCTACTCAAGCACTTCGTTGCCAAAAGGAGAAACAAAAATTTTGTTTACATATAAAATGAAAATCTCTTTAATAGCGTTCGCATTTAATTTTCTGGTACTTTCAAATCTTTTTGCTTTCACTATTACCAAACGGCGCACTAAAACCTGCAACGCTATGGAGTCTACAGTTTGGACACATCTGTGCAAGGGAACCGTTTCACAAGAACTAAAAATCAAGTACAAAGATCAAATGACCTACGTTGGAATACCGTTTAAAATGATGAATCTTGCCAATGACAGAACCTCAATTTTGGTGTCTTTCTATCAGCCGGATATAATGAATTGTACCGTTTTGTCTATAGATAATAATTTTACGATGCATTGCGACCACAATCTTATTATTCATGAAAAAGGATCTATGGTCTACTGTTTTAACTTTCACCTACAATATCTGACTGATTTGATGCACTTATGCTTCGATCAAGAGGATAATTTGGCAAAAATACCATATCGCATAACATTTGCGGCAATACATTATGGTCGAATACCACCACTTCGATCTGTTCAAATTCGTTTAAATTGGAAAAATAAATGGATTTTGTTGTTAATCTGTGCTGTATTGGCGCAGGCGATGTAATCATTTGTACCAAGGCGAAATTCATTTTTAAAACGAAAAAAACCAACAAAAATCTATACAGCCCTTGCGAACGTTTTTTAACGGAATAGAGCTAGCGTCCTTGATGTGATTTTGCAGTTTTATGAAATTTTAACACAGGCTTTAAAAAATCCTAAAAGCTAGAGAAACGAAAAAATTGCACTTGAGGATTTTGTTTCGAAATGAATTGTCTAAATCAGCAGTAACTAGCAGCTTTCACCGAGGGTCGAAAATCTATTTTAATGCTTTTGAGAAATGGCATTCCAAACTTCAAATGCGATTTCCCAAAACCTGTCGAAAGTAAAATACGACAATCTTTCATCCAGGTGACGATATGTCCATAAAATGACAGGCCTTTTCGTTGTTCGCACTTGCCTCAGAAACTACCAGACTTAAGCAAAATTTTTGGATATTATTCCTTGCGCTTCTGATCTGGTAGAAAACTTGCGCGTCGGCAAGGATTCTTGACTGTCCCTATAAGTACTTTTTGAAGTGAAACTTCTTTAGCGGCGGTTGGTTGGTTGGGAGTAAATTGGCAAATTCAGCGGAAATCGCACACAGAAATGGTGCAACGGAAATGGTTGGGACGGAAACAAATGCTTTTTGAATGTATGTTGATAATTTAACAAAAACTTGCTAATAAACGGTTAAAGAATAACACTTAGAAAAAGACCAATACAAAAATGAAAGTAAAGGTGAGTACGTACATAGGTAAAGAAAATGATAAAGGCAAAGGTAAAAATAAGAACAAAGATGGGTAAAAAGATAAAGGCAAAAATGAAGACAAAGGAAAATTCAAATACTTTACTTATATAAGGGCAAAGGTGAAGGGAAATATGTAGATAAAGTAAATGATAAACACAAAAGTAAAAATAAAGATAAATATAAAGAAAAAGATGAGGATGAGGATACCGGGAAAAGTAAAGTTGAAGATAGAGGAAGACAAATTAAAATAAAGGTAATTAAGGAGAAAAGGATATAGATAGAGACACAGAGACTCAATCTGGGAACTATTTTGGGATTTTAGAGATTTTCGGGATTCTAGGGACTTATCGATATAATAATCGATATCTTTTTCGGTTTCGTTATCGATATTTTTATCAATTTATGGACCAGAAATCTACGCCATGCCATAGCATAGTCAAATTCCATTAAAGGTTAAGTCGAGTATTCTTCCATTTGACGGAGTGTACGCGGTGCGACAAATTAGTCATGTAAAATATTCAAACTCGCTTATTGCTAATCAGTGTAGGTACATATTTCTGTTACTTTCAAACGGCAAAAATTGGGTAATTTAACTTATTAATGTTCCCCGATCCCGACAAAAAAAAGGCATGCCACATTCAACAGCGAACGCAAAGCTAACTGCTGAATGCTTAAGCTCACAAATAAATATCCATCTGTGTATGAAATACAAATAGGCGCACAGGCAGTTTCCAATCCATGGAGTGGCACTATATATTTACCACACACGTTTTTCTGGCCAAAGTTGCGGCAATGTGGCAAACAAAAAATCATATACATACATGCAAACATGTCTGCAATGGCTTTGCAAGAAAAGGTGGAGAATTCCGATACATGACAAAGTAGCTGGGCGAGCGCCTGTTGTTATGCCTCATGTTGTCTGCCACATGAGCATGCAGCGAACACTGCCAGAAACCAAGTGCTAACATAACTTTGCTTGTATATATATGTGTAATCCTTTTACTGCATCGCCATCGCCAAGGCATTTTTTCTCACTCTTTGTTGTCTTAACTTGCCTGTGTAAATTTGCTGCCTACTTTTTCGCGCGTTTTTTTTTTTATAAAATGTTACTTTAGCGGTTTTGTTCACTAAGTTATGCACCCAAGCACAGTACAACCACTACTACGTACTACAACAATAACAACACTCGTTACCAAAACATTGAAAATGGCATAAGTAATGCGTATAAAATAGTAAATTATGACGTTGAGCAAGCTTAAAATGTAAGCATACTTATGTGGGCTACGCGAAAGCCACATGTGTGCACAAGGAAGTTATGTATATGCATACACATACCCGGCAGGAAAACGTACTAGTGGGCGAAGTAACTATTTGCAAAGCAATGATTTTTGCTGGGCTTTAATTTACTGGCTTTAGGGTGGTACTTTGGGGCGATCATAACTGAGATCTGGTCGGTAAGTACTAGAAGTGGGTATTTAATTAATTTAATTTAATTTCCCACATTTTTCATATAAAAGGTTTTTTTAAAATATATTGAGAATACATATGTTGATATATGGCGGTTTGAATCGGCGGCTGAAATGTGGGGTTTTGAACTGAATTCTGAAATAGCTTATACGGTTATTTGGTATTTTTCGTAAAAAATTTGTTTATAAAAATTTGCAGAGAATTTAATTTCCCACATTTTTCATATATTTAGAAGGGTTTTTAAAAATGTATTCAAAATACATATGTTGAAATATGGCGTTTTTGAATCGGCGGCTGAGATAGGGAGTTTTCAGCCGAATTCTGAAATAGCTTTAAGCTTATTTGGCATTTTTCGTAAACAATTTTTGAATAAGAGAATTTTATTTCCCACATTTTTCATATAGAAGATTTTTTTTTTAATGTATGGAAAATACATATGTTCAGATATGGCGTTTTTGAATCAGCGGCTGAAATGGGGCGTTTTGAACCGAATTCTGAAATAGGGTATTCTTCAAAGTTTTTTTGAGATAGGGCGTTTTTGAACAGTCTGCTGAGAAAGGTCGGTCTTCCACTCAGCCATCGATATGTATAGAGGAACGCCCTTTTAAAAAGTAAAATAAATTAGTTTTGGCTGGTGGTGAGGATGACTTTTTCTTTTTAGCTTAATGAATTTGGTTCACTAGTTCGGGTTTTCCCTACTGGGTACCTACTTATACATACTACATATGTATGTATCTAGTATATGTATCTGCACATGACGCGGTGCTTGGCCAGCATGCATGCGACTAAAATGTGTGTTTGCAAGTGGAGCACTAGTGCGGAATGGCGTTAGTCTGTAGAAAATTTTCGCCACTGCAATAACTTTTACTTCGTTTAACTTTCCCGTGACCCTCACTTCGCAGAACTTTGTTCGCGCCGCCCTTTCACTTAACGTTCTCTTGCCTTATGCCAGAGCTCAGCTAAGTACAGTATGTACTCGTATTTATGTATATACATATGTATATATGTTTCTACATATTTTTGTATGCTAATATTTGTGAAGCATAAATAAATACGGGAAACGGCTTTGCTTGTTAGTTTGCAAATAAGCATGAAATGCTATTATTATACTAAAATATGTAGACCGGTCGTAACGCCCAAATGTATGCTACACAAATGTATGTATGCGCACAATAAAACGCAAAATTCATAACTGAAAATGTAAATTCCATCAAATGTTTCATGGAACTGCTTCCGATTTAGGCAGCCGACAAATCGGACCACACCATTAGTAAGTAGTACTTCAGCGCTAGTAGCCCCGCTTATGAATGTGCACATATCTACAAAAGCTTACAAACGAATGCACAAATCCAACTGTAATGCAATTTCAGTGTGCTCATATGTTAAATTAGTAAATGCGATTTAGAAGCGATATGAATGTTGAAATGGTAGTGAAACGCATAGCTCGCAGACAGTGGCGTTGTTGGCATTCGTTTTCGAAGGAGGCGAAAACATACATACTTTCATAACAATTACAGCTATCGTTGACATTACCCTTCCCGTTACCATTACGTAAACGAAAACCATTCATTTTACTATTTATTACCTACGTGTATATCATTGATATTGCCAATATATATCATTAGTATTGATATTACCCTTATCAGTCATTAATATTACCATTACCACTACTTTAACCATTACCATATCTTATCACATAACCATTACTTCTACCATTACCATTATCCTTATCATAACTTTTACATTAGCGTTGGCATAACAATTTCCAATACGTTTAACATTACCATTACAATTTTAATTACCAATACCAATGTCATTACCATTACCAATATAAATTACCAATATTAATTTCATTACCATCACCATTTAATATTACCAATACGAATTTCATTTCCATTACCAATTGCATCACAATTATGCCGCCACCTTTGCTATTACTATTACCATTACACGTACCAGTACCAATCCTACTATCATTACTCTGACCACTGCTGTAACCATTTCCGTTACTGTTATCAATGCATTATCGAAAATTTCATTACCATTAACATTACCACTTCACTAAAATAAAAGTTAAATCAGAATAACCACACTCAGAGATGTTACACGTTTAATCAGCTGATCAATATACAGACACCACAATTTTGTGTATATGCTGCTTACTTGTATACCAGCCCTGCTTTTACCACACAGCGTGCCAAAGCTTTTAAAAGCTCTCAGTACAAATGAAAGCTTTCGCTGGCAAAGTAGGTTTTACAACCACTTTTTACTAACTCAAAATAAAAAGCTCACTGAAACTGTAAATAATTTAAATGAGAATTAAATAAAAAATTAAATTAAAGTTAATTTCCACTTAAATGAGTTTGGAGAAATGCAGCCTAAACAGTTTGAGGGATTTTTAGAAACTTTTATGCCCTTGGGCGACCGTAAATATTATTCGATCGGAAAACCGTTTCACATTGTTTTTCTCTATCCCAGAGGTTCCCAAACTTTTTACTCTCATAGGCACTGAGCCCAACGATTTTTAGGCCAAACTTTTAAGAAAAATCTATGAGAAACAATCAAGCAAGCAGCGCATAAAATTTAGAGCATAAATTAAATATTGCTGATCTGATGATTAAAACTACTGAGTGATGAAAGCTAGATGAGCAAACGAGCCAGAACGCTCTTTTATGTGGAGTAATATTTTAAGTGGAAAAAAGGTAATTAATATTGAGTACTCTTGAATTGAGTTATAACGAAGAGGAAGATGGAAATTTTATGCCTCAGCGGGGAATTTTTGCGAACTTTGTCTTAAAATACACTACTAAAAAAAAGGAGGTCTTAAAAGAGGAGATTAAAGCTAAATGAACTGGCTACCGGATCCATTCACTGAGGAAAAAATCTACAAAAAATTGGTTAATATTACCAAATTCAAACTTGAAAAGAAATCCATGAGATTGTTTTTAATATCACCAATGCCAAGTTGATATTTTCAACAATGACTTGGTAAAATTAACCACACTTTTGTTTACGTTAAACAAATTTTTGGTTGCCGATTTTTTCGTTTGAATACGCTTATGTTCTGCACTTCACAGATGCTTTTTCATAATCCGGAGATACAAAACAAAAAATTTGTATAATCATTTAAACATGTTTCCTCAGACGGGATTTGAACCCGGAATTAGCTGAAAATTAGCAAATAGGCAAATAGCAGCAAGCATCTCTGTATACTCCTCCTCAGCCGTTCTGCAAATTTACACTCAAATGGTGCACTTGCATAAACTTTCCCCGTTTGATTGTGGTCACATATGCTTTTTCGTAATTAAGAAAAATAAAAAAAAAACGGCAATCTCGAACCCGCACCTGCTGAAAGCTAACAAATAACATCACGCGTCTCTACACATTTAGCTACAGCCAGACAAACAAATGCGCATTCAAATGTTCAAGTTCAATCACATGTCTTACAATCGGTTTATTTACCAGAAAAAACTCATTGTGCTTTGGCTTAGTGTATCAAAAATTGCAAAATAATGTTTTCACTTTATCTGTTAGGGATGCATGAGAACTTGGAAAAATTTGGACAATTTTTCACCGGAATAGAGCCTGTCAGAAATCACCGAGAAATTTGGGTTTTTTGTTCCTTCAATTTTTGATGTAGTATATTTTCAGCTTACATTGATAGGTCAATCTAAGGAAACATTTTTCTTCTTTACTATCGAAACCAGATACATTTTCGTGGATTACAAGTGACAACTTGTGAACGGAGACCCCGTGGCCACCTGGGGATCCACCTAACCCACTTTGGGATCCACCTGGCCCACTTTGGGATCCACCTAGCCCAGTTTGGGATCCACCTAGCCCACTTTGGGAATCACTGCTCTACACTTTTTCGTTTCCTTTTATGCTCTTGCATCGTAGAACCCAGTGCCAGTGAATTTTTGTTGTTAATCTTTTGAACTATCTGCGAGCATATGGAAACCATCTTCGATCGTGGAACTCAAACTTTTCCCGAATGGTATTCCTTCCAGCCGGCGTGAGAACTTAAAGTTACTACCATATTAGCTTTCGACTTGATCACCTTGCGTAAAGCCCCTTGTTCACTTTCAGGGCTATGCCTCAGCAGCTATACCGGGTTCGAGGGAATTATAATTATTATTTTTATCTTTGGTTTAAATCCGCTCAAACCCCTCTCTTAGATTTTTGCTAATGAGAGCAGAACGTACGAAACCACTAACTGCCTTTAGTATTTAGTAACGTGTGATCATAACTGTTTGTGTGAATATAAGCGTTTCGTGTGTCCTGCATTGTCCGTTTGCGCGATTTCACAGTAGATGCAATTCCATGCTATCACACGTAATTTATACGTATGTATGTATGTATTTGTGCACGCGCATTGCCTCCAACAACCAGCAACCGTGTTGCTCGACTGCCTCACATTTCATTGCGCAGATTATCAACTTCCTCCTTTTCGCACTATACATACATACGCGTAGGTAGTTTGTGGAAAGTTTGTGTCCGGAAAATGCAAGTAAATTCATTAGATTTCTGTTGAAATTCGAAATTATTTCCCAACAGTTATTTTGCAATGAAAATTCTGGAAAAGATGATCTGATCCTGGCAACAAAAATGTATCTAACTGTGAATGGGTGAGTGTCAATGTGCCGAGTTTGCATATGTACATACATTAGGATAGTCCTAAAAAAATTAAGGTGGGAATCTTAGGGATCTCACACCCTAGGATTGTTCTACACCGAAAAAATATACCACCGTTTTTTTTTTTTTAATTTTGAAATCGAAAAGTATTTAGTGGTCGATCAGAACGCTCAAAGTTTTCAATGTATTTTATGTGGAAACAAAAAAAACTTTTCGTAGAAATGGTATAAAATTCTTGAAAGCCAATATTTTTCGATAGTAAAACTCTGTTTCCCTTCAGGACACTCTTCCAATAACAAAACCCAATTGTTTATTTAACAAATTTTTGATACTAAATATTTTTTATTTATCCCCCATTGCCTTTTTTGGAATTTTATGGGGATTTTGGCGAACCTGAAGAGAAAGAGTTTCCTGGTCGAAAAATATTGATTTTCAAGAATTCTATACTACTTCTTAGAAAAATAGTTAGAGCACTAAAATTCCGACTTTACTCTTTTCTCATGCATTTTTGGACCACCTCAATGTACATACATATAAACATACCTAAACATATGAATTTACTTAGTACGTTGAAGCCATCTAAATGTAAAGTTAGTTTGGTTGTATGTGTTGTTGTGTAACAAAACTTTGTTTTACCTAACAAAAGTGCATTAAGCTTGTTAGGAATACTATTGCAAGTTGTTTTGGAAAGTATCGTTGACTCAGTGTTATTAGAAATACTTTGTATGAAGAGCGAGTTCTTTTGCCGCTTTAATATTTAACGCATTTGTATCAGCAGAGTACAATGTACATTTTTATTTGATTTAGGGCCGTTTTCTAAAGTAACCTTTGACTTTAAAAATATTAATAATAGATTGGCCCCTTACACATATGTTAGTGTTTGGCCGAGCTTTTTCTCCGATTTGTGGTGAAAATAAATATTAAAAAATTTTTTTTTTCTTGAAAATTTTTCACATGCACATTTTTTGAGAAAAAAAAATAGCTTTTCAAAATATGCCATCTCAAAAAAAAAAAAGGGAAAAACTCACAATGGTGGCTCTGAGTATTGCGCAGTATTTAAGTATAGTATTATAGGGTGCGCTCTACAATAATTTGAGTTATGACTTTTTGTTGTTACACCGAAGTTGAGTAAAATGAGTACCTTACAAATTTACAAATATTTTAATTTTTTAGAATTATTTTGAGTATGCAGTTTTGTAGCCCATTCAATTTTATATAATAAAAACAAGTTTTAAGCTACTGCAACACTGAAACACTGTTTCAATAAAAATTTTCAACAGTCAAGCACGACAAATGAATGAAATCATTATATGCAAGGCGAATTAAGATAAGGCGATGGTAGCAGTATAAAAACAACAAGGTAAATGTATTTTGTTTTTGTTTTGGCTGCATAAACTGTCAAATTCTGTAAGAGTGTGTGTGGAAATTCAAACAAAATTTTTCAGTTTGACATTAGAAGCCGTGAGGCGAAACACATACATATGTATACAATATCAGCTGATCTAGTAACACCACCTTACATATATAAATTGGCCTTGATTATATGTATGTATGTATAGTATTTATATGGGCAATTCTCAATTAGTTAGAACTTTCGCATGACTCGACAGTTTTTATTCGGACACATAATTTTCACTGGTTTATAAACAAACATCAAGTTATATATGTTGTGTAGATTATGCAAATGAAAACAAAAGGACAACTGTACATATTTTTAGCCAAATATGCATATAATTCAGATATAAGTTTGTGAGGATGGCCCATATACATATACTTTTCTAAATACGATATCAAACATTGCGACAAATCCATTGAATTCCCCCACGTGGGAAATGTAACTTGAATACGATAAGAAAGTTAAATTTATCTTTCCAGGTAAACGAACTTTCCGATTTAGTTTTCAAGTGGCAATAATACATATACATATGTATTTATGTATGTATGTTTATATACCTGCATTTAAATACCCACATTTGCTTACACAATACAAACAAGAAGGGCGAAACTTTTGGAATGAGCAAATATTTAGATTTATGTATGAACATACTTTTTGGTCGCAAGAATTTTTCATGCGTTGTCATTGCCTGTAAGAAGATGCAGTATAACTACGAATATTTGGGTGTGTGTAAAAGTATAAATGCATTTTTTATTGTCTATTTTCATTTAGCTACGATACAAAAAAGTTTTGGCTTCCTTATATACAAAATACAATACAATATGTATGTCTATATGTATGTATTTATGTGTATGCGTTTAAGAAAATTAAGGGATTTTAAGGTGTGAAATATTGGCATTGTGACTTGCTCGGTCAAATGAATACAATATAAATATCTACATGTGCAAGCAAAGTTATTTACATATATGTATTATATATGGAATTGTTTACAGGAAAATAAAATGATAAAATGTTGGCCCTTCAACTTTGCAAATATTTCACTCTACCTTAAATTTGTGCCAACCTTGGAGAGAATTTCAAATATTTAGCTAAGATATTCTACGAATTTTATATATGTGCATACTTAGATAATTAATGAGTAGAGTGAATTGCATATTTTTGGTATTGTAAGCGAATATCATTAATTCCTTGGTAATAATATTCTCTTTTAGTTGTACAGCTGTGTTTATCTAAGGTATATATGTATGATTACAAATACTTATGTATGTACATATCAATGTACACAAGTTGAATTCCCCTAATCTTGCATACACTAATTTTTGGAGCTTTATACCATCCTTCTTTTTATGACGGAAATGGGCTCTGCCCATCGAAGTTATTATGAAGAAATTAATGAAAACTCCAAAGTTTTTGGCAGATCCCAGTTACTGTCAAAATTCGACCGTTTTTCTAGTCTTGGAATTACAGTATAAAGTAAAATGCTTTTTTTAATTATAAATCGAAAATGACCTTCACTGGTCATTTGAAATCGTTGAATAATTCGGAAAGCTCCTTTTCACATCCGTAGATTTAGTTGAACAAAATTTAAATAAACTCAACTCTGCAGGGTAAAACTTCGATAGATCTTCACTCCTAGTTATTGAGGCAGTAAATAACACTGTAGGGATGGTAAAATGACACAAAAAACGCCAAGACTCGTTCCCAAGATGAAGAAAAATTAAAACTTTAATATGGAAAATGTTACTCATACATGACATGAATGAGTAAGTACACTGAGAGAAGAGTTTAGTAACGCCAACTAAATATGTATGTTTTTCTAAACACATGTTTTGATTATAGTTACATTATTTGGTTATAGTTACCAAATCACGTGTTGAAAGAAATATATTTGGCTGACTTTCTTCTGAGTGTACGAGTACGGCCTTGTACGAAAAGGGCTACGTGTAACATTATTTCCTGCTTTTATTTCACAAAAAAAAAAAAATATTACACATGTTCATTTGAGCATTCAAAAGTTGTTTACTTATCCATCGATTTTCATCGTTAGCACCTTGGTTTTTTGGCAAAAGAACATGCTTTAATATTGATAAAAAATATTACAACAAATTTTTATTTTTTTTTATTTTTTTTTCATAAAAATTAAAATATCGAGCCTTATTGCTGCTACACTCGGCATTCGGTGATACAATGTCTAAAGGAACAGAAAAACCAATTGAAAAACTAAATTTTTGGCTAACAAAGCAGCTCAGCCGGCCCATAGTGCATTATTGGTGAGTGGTGCAGCACCAGCTGTCAAATATTGTCAATGTCCTTCGGCGACACGTGCCTTGACAGAATGCAGCTCACGCCACATTGAAGACAATGTCCGCACTTGTAAAGGTTATAACAGTCCCTGTAGGGAAAATCTCTAGTTTTGAACTGTTGCGCTTCTAGTACATTTAGAACCACTACTAGTTCGCGATAAATCTCTTTTGCATGCAAACAGCTGGCGAATTTAACACAGCGATGTCATACGAATTGGAAATTGTCCCCCGCTGCATTACCTTTTCTATAGTTCAGAACCAGTCCTAAATTCGACATATGGGATCTAGTTCGCTTTGCACCCCATTTTCTATAGTTTCGAACCAGTTGTAAACGAAAAAAGTAACAACATGTTTTCTTTTTGGGTTATCATGGTAGAAAATTTCAATTATTTGCAGAGAAATGTATTTTCAATCTGAAATCAAATTTGTTTGAATGAATGTAAATTATTAAATTGTACATTTGAAAACACGTTTACATACCTTTGGCTGTAGCTGAATTTGCAGAGCTGCTGACTGTTATTGGTTATATTCCAGAAGGTCCCAAAATTTTAAGATGCTAACACAAATATTAGTTTTGTATTGCCAAACTATGAAAAAGCATCTGCGACGTGCAGACTGAAAGCGTATTTGAACGAAAAACCCGCCAAGCAAAAATCTATTTAAAGTAAACAGGCCCCCCGCTGCATCCCTTTTTCTATATTTTTGAATCAGTTCTAAATTCGTCATTTTAGATATAGATTTCTAAAATTGTTTTTTAAAAGTACCACATATCGCTGCTTTTGAACTGGTGGCGATCTACTTACTATCGGACTGGTTCGTTTTTGGCGATAAAGATCTAGTACGGAACTACAAATTTGGTTCACCAGTTCGGGGTTTCCCTACAGGGAGTAATACTCTAGTAAATATGTATGTATGCATGTTGCAAGGCCAAAAATCGACATGTAGCATTGGCATAGGTAAACCAGATCCTACACACGAGTTCATACATGTACACCCACACAAATATATGTATTTATGTATGTTTATTAGCGACTGCTACAGACGGTGAAAAAGCCATAATATAAGGAATTCCTGTCCAAGAATTTCCAGTAGGTCAGACACATTTCTGTGTGGTATTTAATAAAACGCATTTACCTTTACATTTTCTCTCACGACGCACCCATTTCGCCTACACATACATATGTAAGTATTTAGGTTTATAAATTTTAAACCTCAAATCATTTTTGCTCACGTATACACTCACGCATCATAAAACCGTCGCGTTGCCATTCGAAGGCAACATTATTTGCGGTGGGCGAATAATGTGTCTCGCCTCTATAAGTAACGGAAATATTCACAATGCTACAAATACTAGTACATATATACTCCGCTCAGAAATAACGCACCCATTTATCAAACAACAAAAACACACACACGCATTTACTAGTAAAGCACGGACGCGCACGGACGCACAGTGACGAAGCAGCAGCATGACTGCCGCCGACTCGGTTATTCTATCCTTCTTCCTTACTGATCCTTAAAATTTTCATTACAACCGTAATTCATTTCAAAGACCGTTGCTTTTTTTCGATTACCAAGCAAGTAGCCTAACAGAAACGAACACGGCATGGGGTAGATTGCATTAGAAGGACATGGTCTATTGCGCCACTTTCCAACATACATACATACATACAAGCGCACGCAGGAGTATCTCATAGTTCACTATTCATTTCATGTTGCTGCGCTTCTTATTTCATTCAATATTCTTTCAGTGCCATCTCCCGTTTTTTGTCATCCAATGTTGGTCGTTGGCCGTTGCTGATGAATTACACAGATATTAAATGAAGTTAGGAACTTAACAAAGAAAAAAAAAGTTGGTAAAATGCACAGACAATATGGCAAAAAGGACACGCTGTCTGATTGAGCGAACAATGAGCGCAGAATGTGCGTTGGAGTTGAGTCGAGTTTATTAATATTTATATAGTGTAAGGCATGTGCCACATGCAGCAATGCATCAAGCATAAAAACTGCGGTGAGTATACTGAACGCCAACAACAACAACAAAAACAAAGAAAATAACAACAAGGACATAGTATAAATAAAATTAAAATGTTTGTGCGTCCGAAAAAGGGACCGGTGTCGCTTGCAGCAACACGAAAAATTAAAAAAAAACGCGTGGGTAAAAGGGACATTCACTCGTACATATACATATATGTACATACACACATTCTTAAGTTGTTTTTATTCACCCTCATCACCGTTTAACAGCGGTGTTTTTTTTTATTGTCGCGGCTTAGTACGTAATACCAAAAAACCAAAATTAAGTCGAGTGGAGCGTCAACAGTATATAAAATTCCAGAAAAAAAGAGAAATAATTTTAAAGTAACTAAATTAGTGAATGAATATGAGTATATGCACATAAATTGTAGAAGAGCAAAAACATGAGTGGGCGTAGGAAAAATGTAGATGCCCTTTTACACATATCTTTTTGCATGAATTTGTTTTTAATTGGTGTTGAATGTAGGTAAACATAATTTATTTTCACTGTAATATTTTCAGATATTTCACTATCGCTAGGTTAGTGGCACGTAGGCAATTTCTAATTTTCGTAATATCCTTCAAGCTGTGTACTTAAAATTACTGGAAGGAAAGTATCCCTAGACTCTACACCCATGGTTGATATTGAAAATTTCTTTAGCTGGGAGTGTTGCATACCTTCTTTATAAAAAAAAGGGTTGTGTTCGTGCATTATATGGATGAAAATATGGAACACCCTTCGACAAAAAAAAAAAATATCAAAAATCAACGGTAATTTTTAGCGACTTGAAACCTACACTTCGAATGTGCTACAAAACTGCATTTTTACAATTTATCTAAGAAATCGAATTGAAAAATTTTAAATTTCAATGAAAATTTCTTGAGCTGAGAGCAACTGGGTGTGACGCCAAAATAATTTTGAAGAAAACGGCGAAGAAGCGAACATATGGTATGAAATAGTGATGTAAAACTGGATAGAATTATACCTACTCTTCAGCCTCTTAAGACCCCTAAATTAGGGGTTGACATAAGGGGTGAATGGCTAAAACCCAGAAAACTGGACTGTTCCTTTTTTGTAATTTGTTTTCCTAAACTAATGTTGATATATATTTAGTAAGGTGTTAAACGGCGAGTTTTTGCAAGAATTTAAATTTTATTGTAGATTCCGATAGAATACCTATCCAGCTGTAATATTTGTACGGCAAGATTTTTCTTTAAGGCGACAAACCCCCGAGAAATGGGCATGGCATTTGTAGGACTAAAGTTTGCAAAACGCAGATTTTATTGCGGATTTCGGCAGCATATCGCTTTGTTAACAATATTTGTTGCACAACTTTTTAAATCCACATACATAGATATTCTGGCGAAATCCACAACAAAGTCAAAATTTTTGAACTTTGGTTTTCATATAGATACGCTCATTTCTAGAATATTCTTTGATTGAAACAACAAATTGGTATAAAAAATATAAGTAAATAAAAAAAATTGTCAAAAAAAAATATGCATACCATTTTTGAAGCTCACTGTGTGTTACTTTCCTTTAATACGAGTAGTTTTAAATAAAGCCTTTAATTTATTTTTCTACCAAATTATCTTAATGCATTGTAAAAAGCTTTGAATTAAGTAAATATTTATGTATGTATATTGTCTGTCAATGGCTCTCGCCACGTTCTCCATCGATGCCTCCAACTAAGCATCCAAATCGACGCAAGTTTTGCTATCCTATTATTGCCTGTTTTTAGGCGTATTAGCATTTCATATTTAATGAACTCAAGCAAACTGATTGGCTTGTTGCCTTACGTACACTACACTCAATGCTCAGTTTATTAAATTTTAATAGTTCACAAAGCGTGGGTATGTAAGTAAATACATATGTATACCAACGAGGGAAGTATGTATGTACTTAGTACATGTGGATGTATTTAAGTATATTTACAAGCATTTGTGCACCTTAAGGTTCAAATGTTTGGCCGCGTAGTTGCGTGTGTTCGTGCGTAGAGCTTTTCGCATAATTACATACATATGCACATAGTATATGCGGGTCTCTTGTGGCTAACGCCAACACATTTTAGTATACTTGAGTACACATATACGCACACTTTACATATGTATGTATGTACATTCACGCTCGCATACATAAGTACATATAAGCTATGAATTCGTAACCTTTTCAAAGAAGGACTGCCGAAAAAGGTGATTCTCAAAAAGTTGTTATTGCTAGCTGCCGTTTTTGCAATACTATGCGGGTTGAGCTGCTCTTTTGTTTTGTTGTTTTTCGCTATCTCTATGCCATCGTTTTCTTTTGGTTTCACTCATTATATTATATAATACATATTCAAAGGTTTAGGCATTTTTCTTTATGCCAACAGACTTGACGGCCAGCAATGTCTGCCACCTCTAAAGCCCACTGGCCCAGTAAGTGGTCAGTTGTGCGCCACCAATTCATTCGGCATGCGTGAGTAACTTCATTTATGTGCTTATGGGGGTACATGCGTGCAATAAAGGTAGCCTACATACATACATACATATGTATGTATGTGCGAATGAGTCTTTGTTGTGGCATAAATAGCCGGCAGCTTTTTCACGGCGCGCCGTACACATAATGCGGCGGGTAATCAAGCATAGCCGTGTGCTGTCAATGAGGCGTAAATTTTGATTTTACACTTTTGATTAATGGTAGTAGTAAAATTGGCTTTTCTCAATGGAAATACGATTTGTCTTTGCTTGTGTGCTCTTATTGTGGCTGTAAATGTTTTTTGCGCGAAGAAAATTCACCCGCCGAGTACCCGCCTGCTTTACATAGAGGGAAATAGAGATAATAAATAAAAAATGTATATTTATGTAGGTATTATTCTCGATTTAGAAAAGGGATTGCGTATTTGCTTGCAACAAAAGAAGGTATGCTTCCCCCAACTGATAAACACAAATCTTATTGAGTATTTAAATGCCAATCATTTGCTATTCAAGTGCATTGGCTTAAGTTGATGGGTTTTAGAGATAAGCGAATCTGAATAAAAGCTAACTAGGTGATTACGGGATATTTATAAACTTAAGTTATATACATATTCTATATAATTTTTTAGAATAATATAAAATGATACAATTTAAGATTTTATTTGATAAACAACTAAGGGTAAGAATCAAATTTAGGCTGGTGGATTAAGTAAATTAAGTTCATTTCTAACTTAGCTTTATTATTTACCTACTATAATAACAACTAGGGATGTTGCGAATGTGAGTTTTTAACACCCGAGAATGCAAATATGGAAAAGTTAGTAAGTTTTTGTAACTTTATTGTACTTGAGTATTAAAATTGGATTATGTATTTAATGAAAAAGTAAGTGCGGCTGGACCACACTGGAGAAGTGAAACTTACGTTACATATCTATTTTGTCTCATAACCAGTATATGTACATTCATACATACATCTGCTTTTGCTTAAGGCTATACTTTTTGTCTTTTTCCTATCTAGATCCCTGCCTCTACCCCGTTCTATTTTCCCTTCTCTTCATTTTTATCTTTATACTCTATCGATAACAAAATCGATAGTAACATCCAACAAAATATCGATAACAAAACCAATAAAAATATCGATAACAAATTCGATTAAAATACGTTAGCAAAATCGATAATAATATTAATAGCATAATCGATTAGAAAAACGATGAAAATATTGATAAAAGTATCGATAACAAAATCGATGGCAAAATCGATAAATAATCGATAACAAAAATCGACTAGAAAATCGATAAAATTATCGATAAAAATAGCGATAACAAAACCGATAAAAACGTCAATAACAAAATCGATTAAAATATCGATAACAAAATCGATTATTAATCGATAGCAAAATCGATTATTAATCGATAACAAAATCGATGACAAATTCGATAAATTTTCCGATAGGAAAATCTATAATAATATTGGTAGCAAAATCAATTAGAACATCGACAAAAATATCTATAAAAAATCGATAATAATATCAATAACAAAGATGATAAAAATATCGACAAAATAGGATACAAATATCGATAACAAAATCGATAAAAACATCGATAATAAAATTTATAAATAATTGATAGCAAAATCGATATCAAAATCGACAACAATATCGATAACAATGTTATAAAAACATCGTTAACAAATTCGATACAAAATATCGATAACAACATCGCTAACAAAACCAAAGAATATCGATAACAAAATCGATAAAAATATTGCCTATTATATCGATAAGTTCCGAAAATATCGATAGCAAAATTGATAGCAATATCGATAAAAATTTCAATAGCAAAATCGATAAAAATACTGATAACAAAACCGATCCCAATATATTTCCCAGATTGAGTCTCTGTGTCTCCATCTATATCCTTTTCCTTACCTTACTCTTTCCCCCTCTATCTTCACCTCTACTTTTATCGGTATCCTCATCCTGTCTTTTTCTCTATATTTATCTTTGTTTTTGCTTTTGTGTTTATAATTTCCTTCATCTACATATTCCCTTTCACCTTTGCCCATATATAAGTAAAGTGTTTAAATTTACCTTGACCTTCATTTCTGCGTTTATCTTTACCTATATTTGTTTTGGTTTTTATTTTTACCTCTTTGCCTTTATCCTTTTCTTTATCTATGTACGTGCTCACCTTTACTTTCATGCTTGTATTGGTCTTTTTCTAATTGTTATTCTTTAACCTTTTATTAGCAAGTTTTTTTTTTTTAATTAATACCATTTGCATACACTCAAGAAGCTTCAGCCCCAACCATTTCCGTTGCACCATTTCCGTTGAATTTTCCAATTTACTCCCAACCAACCAACCGCCATTGACTTCAAAATGTAATGTTGTTGCCTTCGCAGGTTATAGCCTGTTTCTTCAGAGTCGTAAATCAAACCTGCACCACCACTGAGAATACCGTCGGCTCTGCTAATGTCGGATGTATCCGGCTGACTTCCATCTATACTTGAAGAATATTCATAGTAAGATCGTTCTTTAAACACCGCTTACTAACTGTCAATGGAAAATATTTGATCCGGTACCACTTGGAGGTAGCAGAAGAAGGGGACGCTTTCTGTGTACTAAGAGAGAAAGAATTTGGCAATAGTAAAATTTAAATCAAGATCTGTTATCATTATGTCTGCAATAACGAAATTTACACGTACATATTGCGCTGATGCAGAGTTTAACTGCTCTTACGCTAAATCGACCGGCATTTAGAAAAACCCAAACTTCTTTAAAATAATTTATATTTTATTGGAAAAAGAAACGTCAGCTTTGGGTAGGTGTCAACCCGTTTCAGCAGATAACTCTTCTAATGCACAAGTAGCATGTTCATATACGTAGTTACTTATAACAATTGTATCATGCCTTCGTTATCGAAAAACAATTGTTTTCCAGTAACGTCTTCACATCTGCGCAAAAGGAAATAATTAAAGAGCAAACTGAACTTTAATGAACGTTATGAATTTATTGGCGCAGCCGGCTTCAAATATGTACATACATATTCTCAAATGCATGCAGACTTAAACATGAATGCTAATCTATTAGTGTGGGTCGAAATTTTTATTTTATTTCATCCTTTGATATAATTAAAGATGTTGCGTATGGTATCAAAAATAATAATGTAAAATATTATCATTTTTGTTTTGAGGTGCCAGATCCCGCGCATTGATCCCCAAGTGTAATAAAGTACTCTGGTCGGATAATAATTCGAATCCTTAGTATTAATTCAAGATTTAGAAATGCACTATTGTGGCAGCTCCATAGTTTAGGCTTGCCCTTTAAATTACCTTCCGTCAACAAACAAAGAGATTGTTCTTTTGATTATTTCGCTGGTCTACAGACAAAAGAAAGCAAAACACCATAAATAGTTTTAGAGTGTGTTTAAGGGTCTGATTTCGAATACAACCTCCATTTTTCACGAGCAGTGTGGATCTTGTAATTTTTTAGACAGCCGGCAACTCTATTCAAAAAAAAATTTAACCTTTCTGTACATCTGGAGGCCAAGTCCTTCCATTTGACAACTCACTTTTTAGTCCAACGAACAGCCCACATCTTTTAATTTTTCGAACAGATGGCAACCCTATTGGAACAAATTAAATCTTATTGCACATCTGAAGGCCAACCTCTTTCCTTTCAGACCTGGTTTTTGTTTTAGTTGAATGAACTCAGCAAATCTGATGAAATTAACAAAAGATGCGTTTATACATATATTATAGGGAAATAGGTGGCAACCCCACTAAAAAAAAATAAAAGCTTATTGCTCATCCGGAGGCCATATATTTTCACTTGGTACCTAATTTTTTGGTCCTAGTTTTAGTTTTAGTTTAGTTTTTATGTTGGCAACCCGGCTAAAAAAATAATACATTATTGAACATCTAGATGCCAAGCCGTTTAATTTTACATCTCACTTTTGCGACTTTGCTTTATACTATAAAGGGATAAAACTGTAGTTTTTAAATAGATGGCCACCCTATTCAAACAAAAAACTTTTCTACATGCAAAGGCCATGCTCTTCGATTTGGTATCTCATTTTCTTATCCAACGATGAAGATATTTTAATTTTTAAACAAAAAGTTTGGAGTAACTCTCGAACCAGTTTTTATGTTCTTGTAATATGAAAAGATAATTTTTTGCATGTTACTGAAAAATACCAAATTTTTTAAACTTTAATCTGATATGTATGTATGTCGTTTTATTTAATCATAGATACATATTAGCAACCAAAATTTACTTTTCAAAAACTCAATTGCGCGGGCTAAAGATAAGCTTAATTTAAATCCTTTGTGTTAAATTACTATGTATTTGCTTAAACAACATAACATCACCATAACAATACAATCAAATGGCCTTTACTTCATCCTATACGAAATCGTCCCAGCCTAATGTATGTATATATGCGCTATGTATGTATGTCTGCACCAGGGTACCATTCCATCCCCCTCGGCAAGAGCAAGCAAAATTTCAAATTTAACGTTTGCTGTCGAAAGAAATCAACGCGGCAGATGCGCGTACACCCTATGCCATGCCAGCAACAACATTTGATTCGTTAGCAACAAGAAGGGGACGAAAATTAGTTTTAGAACAACAAAAAAAATCAACTAAATAGAGCACACGCAGCTCAATCGGCGCAATATGCTTGTATAGTGGAAAATATAATTATTATTGTATATCCTGCTGAACTAAAAATTACGTCAACCAATGTAGTATGTGCATTCATATGTACATAAATATATATGCATGTAGGCACATTAATTGTGCGCCTCAGCTGTGAATAGAATCCTGCGCAATATGCTTGCTTCCGTCGACTCAGTTTCTTGTTTCGCGCTCTCTCTACTTCCCTCCTGTGTTACATATGTACACAGTTTCCACGTTGCTGTCATTTTGCTGTGGTGTTTGGTGCGCCACCCCTTCGTACCTTCACCTTCACCTTCGTGCTTTTGTTGCAGTATCGGAAGTGCAGCGATTGTTTCATGTGTTGTTTGGTTAAAGATTTGAAAGATTTGAATACACTTTGTTGCCCTTTATTCGCCAGGTTGGCCGTTGCGCAAGGTAAATGTGATTATGGCGCCGCATGCTCTGCTGCTCTCCTGCCATTGAAAATACAAAAGTGGTTGAGTAAATAGCACTCTGCAAGCGTTTCCGCATGGGAAATGTAAAATAAGTGTACCTAATTTCCGGTTTATATCTCGCTCTTTTTTTCTCAATTTAGTTGCAATAAAGCAAGTGAAGAATTAACTGCAGTGCAAATATTTACATACAACTTACGCCTTATTTATCTAGAAAATCTCAAAAAGACTGTTAATATGTTATTAAACTATCCAGCCGAAGGCTGTGCGCAATTTCATGCATATAGAGAGGCATTAAGACACTTATCCAAAAGTAAAACCGCTGCGATGCTTTTGTTTCAAATTTTTTATATATCAGGAATATATGTATTAGGCAGGAAATGAACTTAAAACAAGTAAGAGCAGCGCTGTCTTCGGCTATGCCGAAGGCTTCATACCTTTCATGAACATCTGCAAATTTTACTTTGACAGATTACTGCTTTTGAATACATCTGCATACATCGATAGAGGAGTTACATACTTATATAAAAAATCGCATCTAAACAATCAGAGGTATGGAAGATATACTTTATATGGCACCAATCTAAGTGATTTTCACTGCTATGTGATCGGTATGTAAACCCGTAACACAATTTATTGGGTTTAGTTTCCTACATAAAGGAGATATATCGCAAAAACTGGTATCTGAACAATCAGTGGTATAGGAGATAAAGCTTATACAGCATAGATTTTGACGATTTTCTCAGTAGCTTGTATTATTATTTATAAAATATCTTACGAAATTTATCGGTTTTAGCTGTTCAAATAAAGGAGTTTTACAGTAAAATCCCATATCTGAACAATCAGATGTATGGAAGATACATATATGTTATAGTCACCCGATCCTTGTTATTTTCACTGTAAGTATTCCGTTGATAATGAGCAAAAATGGTGCGAAATTTCATGTTCCTAGCTGCATAAATGGAGGAGTTATGATAAAAGACCTCATATCTGAACAATCAGTTGTATGGGGGCTACAGGTTATAGTGACCCGTATCTTTGTTATTTTCACTGTAAGTCTTCTTGTTGATAATGAGTGAAAACAGCGCGAAATTTCATGGTCCTAGCTAATAAATGGATGAATTATAACGAAAAATCTCATATCTGAACAATCAGTTGTATGGGAGCTATAGGTTATAGTTACCCGATCTTTTTAATTTTCACTGTAAGTTTTCTGTTAATAATTATTGAAAACAGTGCGGAATTTCTGTTCCTAGCTATATAAATGAGGAGTTATAACGAAAAATTGTATATCTGAACAATCAGTTGTATGGGAGCTATAGGTTATAGTGACCCGATCTTTGTAATTTTCACTGTAAGTATTCTGTTGATAATGGGTGCAAGTGCTGCAAAATTTCATGTTCGTAGCTGCATAAATGGAGAAGTTATAACGAAAAATCTCATATCTGAACAATCAGTTGTATGGGAGCTATATGTTATAGTGGTCTGATTCTTCCGGTTCCGACAAATGATTAATACATTATAAAAATACACCCACCTACCAAATTTGATCCGGATATCTCGAAAACTGAGAGACTAGATTGCATACAAACAGACGGACAGACGGACATACGGACAGACGGACAGACGGACATGGCTAAATCAACTCAGCTCGACGTTCTGATCATATAAGTATACATTTTAATGGGTCTATCTCTTTTTGTTCTGGTACTTACAAACATCGGACCAAAGTTATAATACCATTTCATGCTCATGAAAGGTATAAAAATCGCATGGTTATGAATACTTACTAAAAAGATTTCCGGCACTGCTCTAAAAAATATATATTTTCAAAAATAGTCCTTTATTGCAACGATTATATCTTCGACATTATTTAAGCTAAGCCAATGTTATTTATGTTTTTGAAACTACAATAAAACGTGAATATGCAGTGAAGTGTAAAAACTACCATTTCAATGCATACGCCTCTTAATATTCTGTAGCTTTTAAAAAAATTACTTGAATACGCATTTGCAATTACTCGAAAAAGACTTTCTTCTCTTACATAAAAAACAAAAACATTGTTAGTGAATTCACAATAAATTCTACATTTTTTAACTTTGTTCCTAAAATTTCCACGCCTTTTTCTATAAGATTCTTCGTTTTGGAAAAAAAGTTACGTAGCAAATGTTGCCAGATAATTTTTAGTGTATGTATGTATGAAAAAATTTCCGAACGTACTTTGTATGGAAGAAAATGCGTGACACTGCCAGAAAAGAATGTCAAAAATCAAGGGGTTTTTTCACCAACCTGAAAATTGCACATACTAAAATTTATTGGGCTACAAAACAGAATGCCGATTTTGTTTGTAAGAATTCTAGATACAAGTTTGAAACTTTGGTGGAACTTTGCAAAATTTGTTTTATTTTTTTTTTGCAAAATGTTTGAAATTTGTATTTCTGTAGCTTTTGGTAGATGAGCTAGTATAATTTTATAAAGAATTAATAAACCTTAATCAAAGAAAAGGAAAATAGTCAAAACTGGTCAAAATGTCGCGACCCTATTATTAATTTGTCCGACACTACAAATCCAAAGCCTTGAAATAAGTATTATTTTCTTTCATTTCTGTATACTTTTTATATATTCATAGTTCAATTCATACAAAAAAGTTGGAACACTAAATCGGTAACATCGATATTTTTCGAGATATTGGACCTTGAAGTTGATCGACAATTTCTACTTTTTGGCTCTATAATCGATGCAAATTCCACACTACCTAAACTTCGAAGCCCAATATCTCAAGAAATATCGATGCTAGCGATATGGTGCTCCGAAATTTGAATTTGTCGTTCACAATTTTTCTGTAGCTCTTGTTATTTACGAGATAGGGGCAAAAATCCGAGAATTTCATGAAAAAATTTAGTTTAGTGACACGTACTACTTCGCTGGTGGGAGTTAGGGTTACGCCGAATGGACACTTTTGTAGAGCATTCAACTCCGAAGAAACCCTGTCATTTACCAAGATTATATAAAAAAAAATGCCTCTGAGCTGTAGAATTTTGAAGAAAAAAGCATAGTTTACGTGTATTTTAAATTTTCAGAATTTTCAGGGGTACACCTACACCTACTACTCGCGAGTCAACTGTTTACATTTTGACTCGCCTTTCGACTACACATGGTCGACAGGCTCATGTCGGTGTAACTAACACATAATTATTTTCGCTCACACATTCAAACCGATTCTTAAGTAGGACGCACAATGTATGCCGCCAATTAAAAGCCTCCCAAAACTCTTATGGCATTTTTTATTTTCTATGAATGTGGTTAACATATTTTCAAACGTATTGAGGAAGTAGGTAAAGTACCGGCTTTCTCCTGGAAACTTAATTTCAAAACGTATTACTCTAGTCTACATATCCTCGCTCTTTCTTCAAAGCTGAATTCATTTTTTCGCCAGCAAAAATATTCAAATACCGTATATCATAATAATACATAATTACTACAGTACTAACTAATAGTTTTAGATGTTGTGAGAGGGAGCAAAAAATAAAAAAGTATTTCTAAATCAAAAATTTCTCATTTACTTTCATTTAATACCCATATTTTAATTTTTAGCTATTCTTATAAATTCAACAGAATTAGAAATCTGATGAGGAGATGTGGTGATCTCCGAAATAGCAGATATAACTTCCACCGCTTAGACTTTTTTGTTTTTTTCCATTTTTCCTAACGAACAAATCGTGATACAAAGCTCAATAACACCATTGGAATAACAAATAAGACAATTAAATTTTTCAAATAGGTGACAACCCGCTTCAAAAATATTTTCTAAGTAAGCTTTCTTAAACCTCTAAAGTTAGATACTGGCATTGAAATATTTATTTTATCTATTTTATTGAAAAAAAATTTCAAACCTGTGGCACCCATCCTCAAAAATATGTTTGGCAGTCAACTTTCCTAAGCCTCTTTAGTTTGATATCCATATTGCAGTATTTAATTCATCTTATCATTTAAACTACACTAAAATTTTCCAACAGATGGCAACCTCCCACAAAACTATTTTAGGCAGAAAGCCTTCTCAAACCTCTCTCATTTGACTGCCATATTGCAATATTTATTTTATCTTACCAATTTATTTTAACTGAAATTTTAAACATATTTTAATTAGACCTCTAGCAATACATCGGTGAAAAGTGCATTCCATTCCATGCATTGGTATTTGAGTTATACGCGTACAATCATACAGACAGACTGGCAAACAAAAATTCTAATAATTGTTGATTTGGTTTCTGTTGCTCTAATAAATATCTCCGATATTAACTTTTAATTAATATCTACGTATAATGTACAGTCATCGGCCTGCTACAATTTTATTATATTTGTGTGTACATTTATGGATTGATTTATGTAAATTTAAAATCGCCAATAGGGAATCATATTTCATTTTTAAGAATTCTTGAATGAAAGAATTAAAACCTCAACTCAACAATATTTCAATTTAAGCAAAATGCTTGCTTACATAAAGCCGAATTTCTCTAAGTCAAAGTGTAAGGTTTATTTTGCATAGCTGCCTCTAAAGTGCTCATCAGTGCGTATGACTAGTTAACAGTCAAATATTTACGCACACGCTTGCCCAAGCACAGGTATGTATCCACAAATGTATTCTATGTACTTTAGAGTTTTGTGTGTGTTTACAAATACATATTGGCAAATGCACAATTGTATGCCTAACAATTGATACCTGCAGCACGAAAGTAGAGAGAAACCTCAACAAGCATTCGCAACTGCCCAGCCAGCAGAAAAACGTAAATTTTTGCCAACAGTGCGGTCTCGTACATTTTTCGTAGCTGGAAACGGGCGACTTCAATTTTCATTCATTTTCGTATCTGGAAAACGTTCCAAAAAGCTTACGTTATTTGCAAGCAATAATTGTATTTTACGTGTTCAAGCTGAACATATGAAAGCGTGTATATACGCAGTCGACAGTGGTTGAGCGTGCTGTCAATTGCTGTCAGCTTCATAAATTTTTTTTCGAACTATAAAAAAGCATCTGTGAAGTACAGAAGGAAATCGTATTGAACGAAAAATTCAAGCAGAAAAATTTCACCAAAATAGCCAAAAACGAATAAGTTTCATAAAAAATTTCGTATTTCGTTTCTGCCGCACAGTTTAGTGGAAGAACGAATCGTCAAAGTATACGAAAATGGAATCATTAAACGGAAAAAAATCTGACATTCATCCAATTTTTTCCGTTTCCGGTTGCATTTTCGGTTCCATTTTCGGATTTTTTGCTGGCTGGGTAACTAGCATATAAACATGCATATGTAGGTATTCACTTCACAATCGTTTGCCGAGATATGCAGTGAGGAAAAACTAAAGCTGTAAAAATCAAGAAAATTGCATTCCAAAAAAATCCATCGGGCTTATTTGAATCGAAATGCCTGTAATTTTCTATTGTTTGTTCTGTACTTTAACTCATATGCCAGTATGTTTTTCTGTTTATACTTGTGGACTGTGTTAATTGCTTTCACCGGGATTGTTAACTACTGTATTTGTGAAATAGCCGAAACAGCAGTTACTGCAACAAACAAATGAAGCCTTGCATCATGAATTTGCATTACATTGGAATATTTTTGTTGGTTTTATACACCTTAGCCTTTTGTAAACTCTATGCAAGTTTGCATATGTAATTTGGTAATTCTAAAAATAATTTTGTACATCTTACGAAAGGTAGCGGGCCATAATTGTACCACATAATTTACTAACCATACTTTATATACTTTACTAACATACTTTAGTAAGAATGATGTTTTAATTTTCGGCTTGAATGATTACTTCCAGAGCATTTGATTTTTCGTGCACGGCCTTTGCGAGACTTCGAGAATCCCTGTAATGAAAAAATATAATTTCATACCAAAAAACTTTGTGAACAAAACTCATGTCTGCTGCTGTTAGGCCTCTGCGAGGACAAAAATGGGTATACCTACATAATTCTGAAATCTTCGCCAAATTTTAAACAGGGTGAGCTAGTTAGCAACTTTCATTTTCGCGGCTCAGCATCATAAAAACTAGTCAGCGAATATGGTTTTACTCTGACTGTGCATTATTACACAGTATATATAGTAAAATGGCATATGAATTTGATAGTAAATGAAGTGAAAAACAATCGCCTTGACATGACAACTCTTTCTTTTCTGATTAGAATATTGCCAACTATTTCATTAAAATTTATAAATTATTAACGGTTAGCAACTCTGTATATATTCCTATTAAAATCGTCTTAACATTTTTGAAGTGAAACTTCTTTAGCGGCGGTTGGTTGGTTGGGAGTAAATTAACAAATTCAACGGATATGGTGCAACGGAAATTGTGCAACGGAAATGTTTGGGGCTGAAACAAGTGCTTCCTGAGTGTATGCACATGGTATTAATTTAACAAAAATTTGCTAATAAAAGGTTAAAGAATAACATTTAGAAAGAGACCAATACAAGAATGAAAGTAAAGTTTAGTACGTACATAGATAAAAAAAAGGATAAAGGCAAAGGTAAAAAAAAAACAAAGATGCGTAAAGATGTTATCGATTTTTCAATCGATATTTTAAACGATTTCGTTATCGACACTGTTATTGGTTTTACTATAGATATTGCTATAGATTTTGTTATCGATTTTGTTATGATTTGTTGTTAATTATTTATCGATTCTGTTATTGATTATTTAGCGAATTTGTTATCGATATTTTTGCCGATTTTGTTATCGATGTGTTTATCGATTTTGTTATAGATATTTTTATCGATTTTTTAATCGATGTTTTAAACGATTTTGATATCGATATTGTTATTGGTTTTGTTATTGATCTTATAGATTTTGTTATCAGTTATTTATCGATTGTGTTATGGATTATTTATAGATTTTTTTTATCGATATTTTTCTATTTTGTTATCGATAATGTGATCGAAATTTTTATCGATTTTTGTTATCGGTTTTGTTATCGATTCTGTTTTGCTGAGAAGCAAAACCAACGTACGCCGGTGCGAACTCACGACGATGTATCACAAATAAAAAAGGAAATATAAACACTCGTATTAGATTAAGTATATATGTATGTAAGACGGTTTATTGCAAGCGCATATACGAAGTTATATGCCTTACTCAAATACGATGTACATAAGCAAAGTACGACAAAGGAATGGATGTTCACAATATACATATGGATTATCTTAAATAGTGATTGCTGACTCAATGCTGCTGTCGGTCTGGCTGCTGTCATCAAAAAGAACCGCAGTTCAAACCGAACATCGCATTATATAATCTTGAACTTCGAAAGAAGACCACCGGTAGTTTTCCCGCAGCGGTGTAGCTTTGCAGCGAACAGCGGTGCAGAACACTTACCAGTGGTTCCCAACTATTGAAGGCTTTTGGCTTCAACAGATTCTTTATCGATTTTGTTATCGATATTTTCATCGATCTGCTAATCGATTTTGCTATCGAAATTTTTATAGAATTTTTCATCAATTTTGTTATCGATATTTTCATCGGTTTCGTTTTCTATATTTGTATAAGCATGTTGGCTTAACGATAAGGCTTTGCCCTACTGAATATACATACATATGTATGAAGTTTTTGAAGGCTTAACATTTTTGCTCTTCTCAGATATGTCTTAATGTTAACAAATGTTTTAAAATTTTCCATATCCAAACCAAAGCCCTCCGGCATCAATACAGTGTCTCTTTGAAACTATGTTTCTACATATGTATGTACAGACATATGTGATACTACGATTCTTTATGATTCTGATAAATACTCAACGCTTTTTAAAAGTAGGGGGAAGAACACTAATTTGATTTAAAAATTGTCACTTTGTTAAAAAGAGGGATTAAAATGACAAAAGCGAAAATTAACTTCCGCTCAAGTCAACTACTAACAACTATCCTACTGAAAAAAAAGTTTGTCATTAACTCAACTTTTCACGATTTTCAAGCTAATTAGCCCAAAATTTAATCTCACTTGTACGTCGTAAAGCATCTTCGCACTCGCAAAATATGGAAATAAAACTAATTTAAGAAATTTCGCTGTTGTATTAAAACAACCAAGTTGTACTACCTTCGCTCATATGCACTTGCATGCATGTAGTAAATACATACATACATCCACACACCCAACAAAAAATTCGGCTAATCCGAGCCAACTCTGGAATCATTTGCCGAGAAGCATGTGACTAGTACCACTTTTAGTCTCTTTACATGGAACGAAGAGGTCCTTATGTTCGCGCGATTAAGTGCGGAATTATTAGCAGAGTCAATCTGGCTGAGAAAAGTGAAAAGTCAAGTCCATTTTTCTTATTATGGGTATTTCAAAAACGAAATCATTTTTTTTTGTAGGGGATTTTTCGAAGCTTGTAACTGGTACAAAGAAAGTGATTCCAGTTTTAAAATCACCGGGAAGCTAACCTTCGAAGAAGAGATTCGAAATGTCACACCAGGTGGTTTTCGGGGTCGCTAATTACGAGTCCGCGTCAGAATTTTAAAATTCCTAATGGCGGATCCAGTATGGCGTGTGGTAAATTTCGGGGTTTTTAGTTAGATTTCTGAGAAAGATTTTGGGTATGCAGTTTTATAGCCCCAAATTAAACGGGCTACAAAACTGCGTACTCGAAATCTTTCTGTGAAATCAACTTGAAAAAAAAAACAAGTAAGAAAGTCTAAGTTCGGGTGGAGCCCGGCGTATTAAATATATGTTTTTTCACCTTTCCGAACGCTACCGCTAGGTGGTAAGCCGGGGTGTATCAATTTTGAGTAAATTAGCGTCCTTAAACTTCGAAATATTTAAGTTTCAAGCATTTCTGAAATTTACCGTTATATGAGAATCGGCCGTTATTTTAGTCCGATTTCAATAATTTTCAACGTTTTGCTTACACGTGGCAAGTACAATAACCATACCGAGTTTGGTACAAATTGGTAGAACGGTTACCGATATACNATTTTTACTCGAGTTATCGTGTACACGAACGGACGCTAAATGACTGAATCGGTTATTTTACCCGTTAGCGACGAGTAGAAACTATTTGATTGACGAGATTTGTTGCGACTAATTAATGCCTAACGGTAGACCATTGAGACTAGTCCCGGAATACTCTCTTTAGCGATTTTCGCCAAGTATGTGGAGTAAAAACGGAGGTTGTACATAAGTAAACTATTTATATACATACTTACAAACCCAAATAAGCAGCTACTGTCAGTGAGGAGTGAAACGCATTAATTAATGCTATTACGCTTTGCTCATGCGAAATTGCAGAGCGCAAAATATTTGCATACATTGTACATATGTATGTATGTATGTACATGCTTACAACGTGTGAAGAGTGTGAATGCGTCTGAGTTGTTGGCAAAGTAAATATCTGCCGGCAAGTTTGCATCCTCCAAAAACGACCACAACGAGTCGTTCACAACCAAAAAGCTCAGTTCACTGGCGTTGAAATCGAGCAAGCAACCTTGCAGCTATTCCTGAGCCCCCGGGGGTATAACCGCAATTTACTACTTTAGTTAATTAAGTCAGAGTTTAAAATGAAATGCGGGTAACGGAATCACTCACTATGTATGTATGTATGTATGAAGCTGCTGTTTTGCTATTCTGCCACTGATGCGTCTGATGCTACGAGGCAACAGTAGTAGGTATTAAAATGCATAGCGTGAAGCTGTGAGTTGTGAGTTGGGTAGTTAAAAATGTGCAATGAGACGTGAATGTAAGTAAGCCTTACCAGACAGACGTTTGTATGTAAATACATATGTACCTATATAGATGCACGCTTAATTGGAAGCAGCCCCTTCGTATGTGAGCATATAATTTTTAAATCGAAAATATTACCAACAATTATCAAAAAATACGATACTTTCGAATATTTCTGGGCATTTAAACCACTTGCACATTATGTGTGATAAGAAGATATGTAGAATTGAAATTGAATGGTAAAATATTTTCGACCGAATCATGCTCGTTTTTGCGAAAATCCGAAGTCATGAACGAGGTTAAATTCGGTTCTCTAGTTACTCTTGATACCGCGCCTGCTTTTTAGCTACTTAATTTTAATTTGAAAATAGGCTTCTTAGACAGATGGACAACACCCAGCAAAAAATCGGTAATCGCTTTTAGTGGTAACGTGTTCTAGAAGGTATAGTGTTATAATGCCTTCGAATTTTTCCGCTTCTTTTAGGCATTGCCGGTAATGCAAAGTAGAATGTCCAACAATATTTTATTTATTTCGCTTCTTTGTTTCATTTCAGGGAATGCAAAGTAGAATGTCCTATAATAATTCTTTTTTAATTCGTTTCTTTGCTTCATTTCCGGAAATGCAAAGTAGAATGTCCTACAATATTTTATTTGTCTCGCTTCTTTGCTTCATTTCAGGGAATGCAAAGTAGAATGTCCTACAATATTTTTATACCCGAGCGCACTTGTGCACAAGGGTATATTAATTTTGTTCACATAACGGTTGTTTGTAACAGCCAAAACGAATCGAGATAGATATAGACAAATGTATACATAAATGATCAG